>NW_027613814.1:0-33317 GCF_965212315.1 Lampetra planeri
TTGTTGTTGCTGCTGTTGCTGCTGTTGTTGTTGCTGCTGTTGTTGCTACTGTTGTTTGCTGCTCGCTGCCTGCTGTTGTTGCTGCTGTTGCTGCTGTTGTTGCTGCTGTTGTTGCTGCTGTTGTGCTGCTGTTGTTGCTGCTGTTGTTGCTGCTGTTGCTGCTGTTTGTTGCTGCTGTTGTTGCTACTGTTGTTGCTGCTGCTGTCTGATTGTTGCTGCTTGTCTGTTGCTGCTGTTGTTGCTGCTGTTGCTGCTGTTGCTGCTGTTGTTGTTGCTGCTGTTGTTGCTACTGTTGTTGCTGCTGTTGCTGCTGTTGTTGTTGCTGTTGTTGCTGCTGTTGTTGCTGCTGTTGCTGCTGTTGCTGCTGTTGTTGTTGCTGCTGTTGTTGCTACTGTTGTTGCTGCTGTTGCTGCTGTTGTTGCTGCTGTTGTTGCTGCTGTTGTTGCTGCTGTTGCTGCTGTTGTTGTTGCTGCTGTTGTTGCTACTGTTGTTGCTGCTGTTGTTGCTGTTGTTGTTGCTGCTGTTGTTGCTACTGTTGTTGCTGCTGCTGTTGTTGCTGCTGCTTGGGTTAATGTATTGCTCTTTGTGGGAGGGGGGGGGTTGTAGCGGTGCTGGTGGTGGTGGTGATGGGGGGGCCCCCTCCCCTCGAGATGTCATCTCATTAATCCAAGTGGTGGCATTAAGTGCATTGGGATTGAGAGGAGGAGGAAGACGTGGGAGGAGGAGGGGGGAGGAGGAGGGGAGGCCACTGGTGGATCAGAGGTCAGGGATGGCGTTGCCACTGCTGCTGCTACGAAGCCGGCAGACGCTGAGAGACGTAGACACAGACAGAGACCAATAGACTCACACAGAGACCCATAGACTCACACAGAGAGTCACAGACTCACACAGAGAGTCATATACTCACACAGAAATACATAGACTCACACAGAGAGATATAGACTCGCACAGTGACACATAGACTCAGACAGAGACACATAGACTCGCACAGAGACGCGTAGACTCACACAGAGAGACATAGACTCACACAGAGAGACATAGACTCACACAGAGACCCATAGACTCACACAGAGACCCATAGACTTACACAGAGACCCATAGACTCACACAGATACCCATAGACTCACACAGAGAGACATAGACTCACACAGAGACCCATAAACTCACACAGAGACCAACAGACTCACACAGAGACCCATAGACTCACAAAGAGACCCATAGACTCACACAGAGACCCATAGACTTACACAGAGACCCATAGACTCACACAGATACCCATAGACTCACACAGAGAGACATAGACTCACACAGAGACCCATAAACTCACACAGAGACCAACAGACTCACACAGAGACCCATAGACTCACAAAGAGACCCATAGACTCACACAGAGACCCATAGACTTACACAGAGACCCATAGACTCACACAGAGACCCATAGACTCACACAGAGAGACATAGACTCACACAGAGACCCATAGACTCACACAGAGACGTATAGACTCACAGAGAGAGAGATCATAGACTCCCACAGAGAGCAGTAGTGGTGGTAGTAGTGGTGGTGATGGTGGTGGTGATGTTGGTGGTGGTGATGGGGGAGATGGTAGTGGTGGTGATAAATGGTAGTGATGGTGATAGTAGTGGTGATGTTGGTGATGGTGGTGATGTTGGTGGTGGTGATGTTTTGTGATGGTGGTGATGTTGGTGGTGGTGATGGTGGTGGTGATAGTAGTGGTGATGTCGGTGATGGTGGTGATGTTGGTGGTGGTGATGTTGGTGGTGTGGTGATGTTGGTGATGGTGGTGGTGATGGGGAAGATGGTAGTAGTGGTGATAAATGGTAGTGATGGTGATAGTAGTGGTAAGGTTGGGTGGTGATAGTAGTGGTGATAGTAGTGGTGATGTTGGTGATGTTGGTGATGGTGGTGGTGATGTTGGTGGTGGTGATGTTGGTGGTGGTGATGGGGAGATGGTAGTAGTGGTGATAAATGGTAGTGATGGTGATAGTAGTGGTAAGGTTGGTGGTGGTGATAGTAGTGGTGATAGTAGTGGTGATGTTGGTGATGGTGGTGGTGATGTTGGTGGTGGTGATGGTGGTGGTGATGGTGATGGGGAGATGGTGGGGTGCGGGAATTTCTCAACTCCCTCCCCAGAGTGTTTGCACAAGTCGGCGAGCACACATCTGACGGTGGGTGTGCTGTATGCACCATACATGCGGCTCATCGGAGCTACTCATAGGAGCTACTCGCTAACAGCACTTGCCCCCAACAGCCTGTTGAGGCTATACGGCCCATCTTTATACGTGTATTTGTGTGTGTGTCTTTGTCACCCTCTCTAACTCACCCTCTCTAACTCACCCTCTCTAACTCACCCTCTCTAACTCACCCTCTCTAACTCACCCTCTCTAACTCACCCTCTCTAACTCACCCTCTCTAACTCACCCTCTCTAACTCACTCCTCTAAACTCTACCCTCTCTAACTCACCCTCTCTAACTCACCCTCTCTAACTCACCCTCTCTAACTCACCCTCTCTAACTCACCCCTCTAACTCACCCTCTCTAACTCACCCTCTCTAACTCACCCTCTCTAACTCACCCTCTCTATCTCACCCTCTCTAACTCACCCTCTCTAACTCACCCTCTCTAACTCACCCTCTCTATCTCACCCTCTCTAACTCACCCTCTCTAACTCACCCTCTCTAACTCACCCTCTCTATCTCACCCTCTCTAACTCACCCTCTCTAACTCACCCTCTCTAACTCACCCTCTCTATCTCACCCTCTCTAACTCACCCTCTCTAACTCACCCTCTCTAACTCACCCTCTCTAACTCACCCTCTCTATCTCACCCTCTCTAACTCACCCTCTCTAACTCACCCTCTCTAACTCACCCTCTCTAACTCACCCTCTCTAACTCACCCTCTCTAACTCACCCTCTCTAACTCACCCTCTCTAACTCACCCTCTCTAACTCACCCTCTCTAACTCACCCTCTCTAACTCACCCTCTCTAACTCACCCTCTCTAACTCACCCTCTCTAACTCACCCTCTCTAACTCACCCTCTCTAACTCACCCTCTCTATCTCACCCTCTCTAACTCACCCTCTCTATCTCACCCTCTCTAACTCACCCTCTCTAACTCACCCTCTCTAACTCACCCTCTCTTATCACCCTCTCTAACTCACCCTCTCTAACTCACCCTCTCTAACTCACCCTCTCTATCTCTCCCGCTCTAACTCACCCTCTCTTAACGCACCCTCTAACTCACCCTCTCTATCTCACCCTCTCTAACTCACCCTCTCTATACTCACCCTCTCTAACTCACCCTCTCTAACTCACCCTCTCTATCTCACCCTCTCTAACTCACCCTCTCTAACTCACCCTCTCTAACTCACCCTCTCTAACTCACCCTCTCTAACTCACCCTCTCTAACTCACCCTCTCTAACTCACCCTCTCTAACTCACCCTCTCTAACTCACCCTCTCTAACTCACCCTCTCTAACTCACCCTCTCTACTCACCCTCTCTAACTCACCCTCTCTACTCACCCTCTCTAACTCACCCTCTCTAACTCACCCTCTCTAACTCACCCTCTCTAACTCACCCTCTCTAACTCACCCTCTCTAACTGACCCTCTCTAACTCACCCTCTCTACTCACCCTCTCTAACTCACCCTCTCTAACTCACCCTCTCTAACTCACCCTCTCTATCTCACCCTCTCTAACTCACCCTCTCTAACTCACCCTCTCTAACTCACCCTCTCTAACTCACCCTCTCTATCTCACCCTCTCTAACTCACCCTCTCTAACTCACCCTCTCTAACTCACCCTCTCTAACTCACCCTCTCTAACTCACCCTCTCTAACTCACCCTCTCTAACTCACCCTCTCTATCTCACCCTCTCTAACTCACCCTCTCTATCTCACCCTCTCTAACTCACCCTCTCTAACTCACCCTCTCTAACTCACCCTCTCTAACTCACCCTCTCTAACTCACCCTCTCTAACTCACCCTCTCTAACTCACCCTCTCTAACTCACCCTCTCAACTCACCCTCTCTAACTCACCCTCTCTAACTCACCCTCTCTAACTCACCCTCTCAAACTCACCCTCTCTAACTCACCCTCTCTAACTCACCCTCTCTAACTCACCCTCTCTAACTCACCCTCTCTAACTCACCCTCTCTAACTCACCCTCTCTAACTCACCCTCTCTAACTCACCCTCTCTAACTCACCCTCTTCATCTCACCCTCTCTAACTCACCCTCTCTAACTCACCCTCTCTAACTCACCCTCTCTAACTCACCCTCTCTATCTCACCCTCTCTAACTCACCCTCTCTAACTCACCCTCTCTAACTCACCCTCTCTAACTCACCCTCTCTAACTCACCCTCTCTAACTCACCCTCTCTATCTCACCCTCTCTAACTCACCCTCTCTAACTCACCCTCTCTAACTCACCCTCTCTATCTCACCCTCTCTAACTCACCCTCTCTAACTCACCCTCTCTATCTCACCCTCTCTATCTCACCATCTCTAACTCACCCTCTCTAACTCACCCTCTCTATCTCACCCTCTCTAACTCACCCTCTCTAACTCACCCTCTCTAACTCACCCTCTCTATCTCACCCTCTCTAACTCACCCTCTCTAACTCACCCTCTCTAACTCACCCTCTCTATCTCACCCTCTCTAACTCACCCTCTCTAACTCACCCTCTCTAACTCACCTTCTCTAACTCACCCTCTCTAACTCACCCTCTCTAACTCACCCTCTCTATAACTCACCCTCTCTAACTCACCCTTTCTAACTCACCCTCGCTATCTCACCCCTCTAACTCACCCTCTCTAACTCACCCTCTCTAACTCACCCTCTCTAACTCACCCTCTCTAACTCACCCTCTCTAACTCACCCTCTCTACTCACCCTCTCTAACTCACCCTCTCTAACTCACCCTCTCTAACTCACCCTCTCTAACTCACCCTCTCTAACTCACCCTCTCTAACTCACCCTCTCAACTCACCCTCTCTAACTCACCCTCTCTAACTCACCCTCTCTAACTCACCCTCTCTAACTTCACCCTCTCTAACTCACCCTCTCTAACTCACCCTCTCTAACTCACCCTCTCTAACTCACCCTCTCTACTCACCCTCTCTAACTCACCCTCTCTAACTCACCCTCTCTAACTCACCCTCTCTAACTCACCCTCTCTAACTCACCCTCTCTAACTCACCCTCTCTAACTCACCCTCTCTAACTCACCCTCTCTAACTCACCCTCTCTAACTCACCCTCTCTAACTCACCCTCTCTAACTCACCCCTCTCTACTCACCCTTCTAACTCACCCTCATCCTAACTCACCCTCTCTAACTCACCCTCTCTAACTCACCCTCTCTAACTCACCCTCTCTAACTCACCCTCTCTAACTCACCCTCTAACTCACCCTCTCTAACTCACCCTCTCTACCTCACCCTCTCTAACTCACCCTCTCTATCTCACCCTCTCTAACTCACCCTCTCTAACTCACCCTCTCTAACTCACCCTCTCTAACTCACCCTCTCTAACTCACCCTCTCTAACTCACCCTCTCTTTCTCTCTTCATCTCTAACTCACCCTCTCTAACTCACCCTCTCTAACTCACCCTCTCTATCTCACCCTCTCTAACTCACCCTCTCTAACTCACCCTCTCTAACTCACCCTCTCTAACTCACCCTCTCTAACTCACCCTCTCTAACTCACCCGCTCTATCTCACCCTCTCTAACTCACCCTCTCTAACTCACCCTCTCTAACTCACCCTCTCTAACTCACCCTCTCTAACTCACCCTCTCTATCTCACCCTCTCTAACTCACCCTCTCTAACTCACCTCTCTAACTCACCCTCTCTATCTCACCCTCTCTAACTCACCCTCTCTACTCACCCTCTCTAAACTCACCCTCTCTAACTCCCCCTCTCTATCTCACCCTCTCTAAACTCTATCACCCTCTCTAACTCACCCTCTCTAACTCACCCCTCTCTAACTCACCCTCTCTAACTCACCCTCTCTAACTCACCCTCTCTAACTCACCCTCTCTAACTCACCCTCTCTAACTCACCCTCTCTAACTCACCCTCTCTAACTCACCCTCTCTAACTCACCTCTCTAACTCACCCTCTCTAACTCACCCTCTCTAAACTCACCCTCTCTAACTCACCCTCTCTAACTCACCCTCTCTAACTCACCCTCTCTAACTCACCCTCTCTAACTCACCCTCTCTAACTCACCTCTCTAACTCACCCTCTCTATCTCACCCTCTCTAACTCACCCTCTCTAACTCACCCTCTCTAACTCACCCTCTCTAACTCACCCTCTCTAACTCACCCTCTCTAACTCACCCTCTCTAACTCACCCTCTCTAACTCACCCTCTCTAACTCACCCTCTCTAACTCACCCTCTCTAACCTCACCCTCTCTAACTCACCCTCTCTAACTCACCCTCTCTAACTCACCCTCTCTAACTCACCCTCTCTATCTCACCCTCTCTAACTCACCTCTCTAACTCACCTCTCTAACTCACCCTCTCTAACTCACCCTCTCTAACTCACCCTCTCTAACTCACCCTCTCTAACTCACCCTCTCTCCCACCCTCTCTCTACCACTCTCTCTCTCTCTCGTGCCGTACGCATGTCGCAATAGGGCATCGGTGAATAATGGTGACGTCAACGCGCCACTGCCGCACGGTGCCCACTAGTCGCTCTCGAAGAGAGAGGGAGAGAGGGTGGGGGGACGACTCAGAGAGAGAGGGGGACCACTCTCAGAGAGAGAGAGAGGACGAATCAGAGAGAGAGAGGACGACTCAGAGAGAGAGAGGTCGACTCAGAGAGAGAGAGGTCGACTCAGAGAGAGAGAGGACGAATCAGAGAGAGAGAGGACGACTCAGAGAGAGAGAGAGGACGACTCAGAGAGAGAGAGGACGACTCAGAGAGAGAGAGAGGACGAATCAGAGAGAGAGAGGACGACTCAGAGAGAGAGAGGACGACTCAGAGAGAGAGAGGGACGACTCAGAGAGGACGACTCAGAGAGAAAGAAGACGACTCAGAGAGAGAGGGACGACTCAGAGAGAGGGGGTGACTCAGAGAGAGAGAGGACAACTCATAGAGAGAGAGGTCGACTCAGAGAGAGAGAGGACGACTCAGAGAGTGAGAGGACGACTCAGAGAGTGAGAGGACGACTCAGAGAGAGAGAGGTCGACTCAGAGAGAGAGAGAGGACGAATCAGAGAGAGAGAGGACGACTCAGAGAGAGAGAGGACAACTCATAGAGAGAGAGGTCGACTCAGAGAGAGAGAGAGAGCTACCGTCGGAGGCCGTCGGACTGCAAGAGGGGCTGGGTGCAGATGCAGCACTTGTCGTAGTAAAAAACAAATTACACATAGACAACAGGGGGAACATAGACATAGAGCAGGGAGAGAGGGGGTAGAGAGAGAGGGGGGTAGAGAGAGAGGGGGGTAGAGAGAGAGGGGGGTAGAGAGAGAGGGGGTAGAGAGAGGGGGTAGAGAGAGGGGGTAGAGAGGAGGGGGTAGAGAGAGAGAGGGGGTAGAGAGAGAGGGGGTAGAGAGAGAGGGGGTAGAGAGAGAGGGGGTAGAGAGAGAGGGGGTAGAGAGAGGGGGTAGAGAGGGGGGGGTAGAGAGAGAGGGGGGTAGAGAGAGAGGGGGGTAGAGAGAGAGAGGGGGTAGAGAGATAGGGGGTAGAGAGAGGGGGGTAGAGAGAGAGGGGGTAGAGAGAGGGGGGGGTAGAGAGAGAGAGAGGGGGTAGAGAGAGAGGGGGGTAGAGAAAGAGAGGGGGTAGAGAGAGAGGGGGTAGAGAGAGAAGGGGGTAGGAGAGAGAGGGGGTAGAGAGAGAGGGGGGTAGAGAGAGAGGGGGTAGAGAGAGGGGGTAGAGAGAGAGGGGGTAGAGAGAGAGGGGGGGGGTAGAGAGGGGGTAGAGAGAGAGGGGAGTAGAGAGAGAGAGGGGGTAGAGAGAGAGGGGGTAGAGAGAGAGAGGGGGTAGAGAGAGAGAGGGGGTAGAGAGAGAGGGGGTAGAGAGAGGGGGGTAGAGAGAGAGGGGGTTAGAAGAGAGAGGGGGGGTAGAGAGAGAGGGGGGTAGAGAGAGAGGGGGGTAGAGAGAGAGGGGGTAGAGAGAGAGGGGGTAGAGAGAGAGGGGGGTAGAGAGAGAGAGGGGGTAGAGAGAGAGAGGGGGTAGAGAGAGAGAGGGGGGTAGAGAGAGAGGGGGGTAGAGAGAGAGGGGGGTAGAGAGAGAGGGGGTAGAGAGAGGGGGTAGAGAGAGAGGGGGTAGAGAGAGAGGGGGTAGAGAGAGAGGGGGTAGAGAGAGGGGTAGAGAGAGGGGGGTAGAGAGAGAGGGGGTAGAGAGAGAGGGGGGTAGAGAGAGAGGGGGGTAGAGAGAGAGGGGTAGAGAGAGGGGTAGAGAGTGGTGGGGGGAGGGGTAAGAAGGAGGAGAGAAGAGCGTGGAATCTGTTGTGAAATCTTTCATTTTAAAGGGGAGGGGGGGGGGGCACGTAAAGCAAAGCATTGCAAAAAAAAAATCGAAAAAAAACGAAAAGATGAACGAAGCAAAGTGCCGACTACACCGAGCATCTCTTCTATTGATTCCTCTGATCGTAAAAAAAAAAGAAAGAGGACGACTCAGAGGAACCACAGACGAGGAACGGGAAGGCACCAGCAGCAACAGTCACGCTGTGAGTAGGAGGAGGAGGGGGGGGGGAGGAGAAGGGGGGAGTAGGGGGAGGGGAGGGGAGGGGATATCAACAATCACACCCCAGAGCTCTGCGATCCTCTCCATATGGCGATGCTGTCGGCACAAGAAGCCAGTTGTGTCCACGTCGAAGGAGGGGAATCGGAGCACCCGGCGAAAGCGGACGCTGTGCGAGGGAGCAACACTCGATCCCGTACACGTGGTGCAGCAGCTGAAGTTGAAGACGTTGAAGGCAGGGACACCGTCTGCTGACGGCGCCACGAGACGGATCCTCCTCGACTGCTGCTGCTTCTGATAGCACTGCTGCTACTACTGCTGCTGCTACTACAGCTGCTGCTACTACAGCTGTTTCTGCTGCTGTTACTACTGCTGCTGCTGCTACTACTGCTGCTGCTACTGCTGCTGCTAATACTGCTGCTGCTACTACAGCTGCTGCTACTACTGCTGCTGATACTACTGCTGCTGATACTACAGCTGCTGTTACTACTGCTGCTGTTACTACTGCTGCTACTACAGCTGCTGTTACTACTTGCTGCTGTTACTACTGCTGCTACTACTGCTGCTGCTACTACAGCTGCTGCTACTACAGCTGCTGCTACTACTGCTGCTGTTACTACTGCTGCTACTACTGCTGCTGCTACTACTGCTGCTGATACTACTGCTGCTGCTACTACAGCTGCTGCTACTACTGCTGCTGATACTACTGCTGCTACTACAGCTGCTGCTACTACTGCTGCTGCTACTACTGCTGCTGATACTACTGCTGCTGCTACTACAGCTGCTGTTACTACTGCTGCTGTTACTACTGCTGCTACTACAGCTGCTGCTACTACTGCTGCTGCTGCTACTGCTGCTACTACAGCTGCTGCTACTACTGCTGCTACTACTCTACTACTGCTGCTGTTACTACAGCTGCTGCTAATACTGCTGCTACTACTGCTTCTAATACTGCTGCTGTTACTACTGCTGCTGCTACTACAGCTGCTGCTAATACTGCTGCTACTGCTGCTACTACTGCTGCTACTACTGCTGCTACTACAGCTGCTGCTACTACTGCTGCTGCTACTGCTGCTGCTACTACAGCTGCTGCTACTACTGCTGCTGCTACTACTGCTGCTACTACTGCTGCTGTTACTACTACTGCTACTACTGCTGCTACTACTGCTGCTACTACTGCTGCTACTACTGCTGCTGTTACTACTGCTGCTTCTACTACTGCTACTACTGCTACTACAGCTGCTGCTACTACTGCTGCTGTTTACTACTACTGCTACTACTGCTGCTACTACTGCTACTACAGCTGCTGCTACTACTGCTGCTGCTACTACTGCTGCTGCTACTACTGCTGCTGTTACTACTGCTGCTACTACTGCTGCTGCTACTACTGCTGCTGATACTACTACTCTGCTACTACAGCTGCTGCTACTACTGCTGCTGTTACTACTGCTGCTACTACTACTGCTGCTACTACAGCTGCTGCTACTGCTGCTGCTTCTACTACTACTGCTGCTGCTACTGCTGCTGTTACTACTGCTGCTGTTACTGCTACTACTACTGTCTGCTGCTACTGCTGCTGCTACTGCTGCTACTGCTGCTACTGCTGCTGCTACTGCTGCTACTGCTACTGCTGCTGCTACTGCTGCTACTGCTGCTACTGCTGCTGTTACTACTGCTGCTGTTACTGCTACTACTACTGCTGCTGCTACTGCTGCTACTGCTACTGCTGCTGCTACTGCTGCTACTGGCTACTACTGCTGCTGTTACTACTGCTGCTGTTACTGCTACTACTACTGCTGCTGCTACTGCTGCTGCTACTGCTGCTACTGCTGCTGCTACTGCTGCTACTGCTGCTACTGCTACTGCTGCTGCTACTGCTGCTACTGCTGCTACTGCTGCTGCTACTGCTGCTACTGCTGCTACTGCTGCTGCTGCTGCTGCTGCTACTGCTGCTGCTACTGCTGCTGCTACTGCTGCTGCTGCTACTGCTGCTACTGCTGCTGCTACTGCTGCTGCTGCTACTACTGCTGCTGGGTGACCTTCCCATAACCTCCGGCGCCCGTGTCGGTCAGAGATGATGTCCCAACGCCTCATTTGGCGAAACTCTGTGGTCACAGAATTTCGATTGACGCCTCCAATCACCCGGCATTGTGCGAGCACCAATCACAGCCGACAAATACACACACGGACACACACACACACACAGACACACACACACACGGACACACACACACGGACACACACACACACAGACACACACACACACGGACACACACACACGGACACACACACACACGGACAACAAGACAAAGATCCCCCGTATAGCCTAACAGACTGTTGGGGCAAGGGATGTTAAGGAGCAGCACCTATGAAAATACACACACAAAGACACACACACACACTGACACACACGCACTAACACACACACTAACACACTGACACACTAACACACTGACACACTAACACACACACACACGAACACACACTAACACACGAACACACACACACTAACACATACACACACACACTAACACACACACACTAACACACACACACTAACACACACACACTAACACACACTAACACACACACACTGACACACGACACACACACACAACACACACACACTGACACACTAACACACACACTAACACACACACACTAACACACACACTAACACACACACTAACACACACACACTAACACACACACTAACACACACACACTAACACACACACGAACACACACACGCTAACACACACACACTAACACACACACTAACACACACACACTAACACACACACACACTAACACACACACTAACACACACACACTGACACACACACTAACACACACACACTAACACACACACACACTAACACACACACACTAACACACACACTAACACACACACTGACACACACACTAACACACACACACTAACACACACACACTGACACACGAACACACACAACAACAACCGCCATTCGCCACTAAGTGGCGGTGACATCACCACGACGCTTGTGCCAGGCCAAGTGCACCTTGAGGCCACGTGAAGTGTCGAACGCCCGATGGCATGAGGTCACGGGGCAGACCCAGCAGGTGCCACGGGTCGACTGACCGAGATGACCGAGATGACTGGCTGATGCACCACCTGTGCCCCCTACACTGTGCCAACTTGCTGTGCTTTATCCACCCGGCGCTCCCCTCGTTGTTGTGAGCGTCGCTCCTCCGCCCTCCGTTGTTGTTGGAGGGCGACTGCCTCCAACTGCCCAGTAGCGTCCTTCACGAGCCTCCTCCACTGAGGCCGATCTTGACACCGCTGGTACCAGTCATCGGCAAGTCCACTCAGCTCCACGTCCTCCTGTACCACATCACTCCATCTCTTCTCTAGCTCGTGCCGCGCCCGTTTAGCCCCCTCGATCCGGCCGAACAAAAGCTGTTTAGGCATGCGGTGGCTGGGCATGCGGGCTACATGACCCACACACACACACTAACACACACACACTAACACACACACTAACACACACACACACACTAACACACACACTAACACACACACTAACACACACACACACTAACACACACACTAACACACACTAACACACACACACTAACACACACACACACTAACACACACACTAACACACACACACTAACACACTAACACACACACTAACACACACACACACTAACACACACGCTGACGTTCATTGAACCACTATTCATGCCTTCACGCCCTCTGTGACCTCGCTCGGCGTGTGTCTACGTGTGTGTGTGTCAGTGTGTGTTAGTGTGTGTCAGTGTTTCAGTGTGTGTGTGTGTTAGTGTGTGTGTGTGTTAGTGTGTGTGTGTTAGTGTGTGTGTGTTAGTGTGTGTGTGTCAGTGTTTCAGTGTGTGTGTGTTCGTGTGTGTGTGTCAGTGTGTGTGTGTGCGAGTGTGTGTGTGTGTGTCAGTGTGTGTGTGTCAGTGTGTGTCAGTGTGTGTGTGTCAGTGTGTGAGTGTCAGTGTGTGTGTGTCAGTGTGTGTGTCAGTGTGTGTGTGTCAGTGTGTGTGTGTCAGTGTGTGTGTGTCAGTGTGTCAGTGTGTGTGTTCGTGTGTGTGTGTGCGTTAGTGTGTGTGCGTTAGTGTGTGTGTGTCAGTGTGTGTGTGTCAGTGTGTGTGTCAGTGTGTGTGTGTCAGTGTGTGTGTGTAGTGTGTGTGTGTTAGTGTGTGTGTGTCAGTGTGTGTGTGTCAGTGTGTGTGTGTGTCAGTGTGAGTGTGTCAGTGTGTGTGTCAGTGTGTCAGTGTGTGTGTTCGTGTCTGTGTGTTCGTGTGTGTGTGCGTTAGTGTGTGTGTGTCAGTGTGTGTGTCAGTGTGTGTGTGTTAGTGTGTGTGTGTCAGTGTGTGTGTGTCAGTGTGTGTCAGTGTGTGTGTGTCAGTGTGTGTGTCAGTGTGTGTGTGTCAGTGTGTGTGTGTCAGTGTGTGTCAGTGTGTGTGTGTGTCAGTGTGTGTGTGTCAGTGTGTGTGTCAGTGTGTCAGTGTGTGTGTTCGTGTATGTGTGTTCGTGTGTGTGTACGTTAGTGTGTGTGTGTGTCAGTGTGTGTGTGTCAGTGTGTGTGTTAGTGTGTGTGTGTCAGTGTGTGTGTCAGTGTGTGTGTGTCAGTGTGTGTCAGTGTGTGTGTGTCAGTGTGTGTGTTAGTGTGTGTGTGTTAGTGTGTGTGTGTCAGTGTGTGTGTGTCAGTGTGTGTCAGTGTGTGTGTGTGTGTCAGTGTGTGTGTGTCAGTGTGTGTGTCAGTGTGTCAGTGTGTGTGTTCGTGTCTGTGTGTTCTTGTGTGTGTGCGTTAGTGTGTGTGTGTCAGTGTGTGTGTGTCAGTGTGTGTGTGTTAGTGTGTGTGTGTCAGTGTGTGTGTCAGTGTGTGTGTGTGTCAGTGTGTGTCAGTGTGTGTGTGTCAGTGTGTGTGTTAGTGTGTGTGTGTTAGTGTGTGTGTGTCAGTGTGTGTGTGTCAGTGTGTGTCAGTGTGTGTGTGTCAGTGTGTGTGTGTCAGTGTGTGTGTCAGTGTGCCAGTGTGTGTGTTCGTGTCTGTGTGTTCGTGTGTGTGTGCGTTAGTGTGTGTGTGTCAGTGTGTGTGTGTCAGTGTGTGTGTGTTAGTGTGTGTGTGTCAGTGTGTGTGTCAGTGTGTGTGTGTGTCAGTGTGTGTCAGTGTGTGTGTGTCAGTGTGTGTGTTAGTGTGTGTGTGTTAGTGTGTGTGTGTCAGTGTGTGTGTGTCAGTGTGTGTTAGTGTGTGTGTGTCAGTGTGTGTGGTAGTGTGTGTCAGTGTGTGTGTGTCAGTGTGTGTGTGTCAGTGTGTGTCAGTGTGTGTGTGTCAGTGTGTGTGTCAGTGTGTGTGTGTCAGTGTGTGTGTGTCAGTGTGTGTGTGTCAGTGTGTGTGTGTCAGTGTGTGTTAGTGTGTGTGTGTCAGTGTGTGTGTGTCAGTGTGTGTGTGTCAGTGTGTGTGTGTCTGTGTGTGAGCGGTAGGGGGAGCGGTGGTGCAGCGGTTGGCGCCACGCTGCGCTACGAACCCGGCGACCAGGATTCAATTCCCGCTCACAGCCAACACCAGTGACGATTATCTGAACCTGTCCTGGGCCTCCCCTAGGTCAACTCAGCCTCAAATGAGTACCTGGGGCGGTGTGTAAACATCGCCACTGGGGAGACAAAGGCGGCCGGGCGTGGTGCTGGCCACCCACCCCCCTCGTGTGCCACAGTGCCGGGAGCCTTCATAGGTGCTGCTACTCGCTAACAGCACTTGCCCCAGCAGTCTGTTAGAGGCTACACAGGGGATCTTTGTCTGTGTGTGTATAGATCCTCGCTAACAACACTTGCCCCTACAGTCTGTTAGAGGCTACACGGGGGATCTTTGTCTTTGTCTTTGTGTGTATATCGGACGTAGCTAACAGCACTTACCTCTACAGTCTGTTAGAGCCTACACAGGTGATCTTTGTCTTTATCTGTGTGTGTGTATCGGTCGCAGCTAACAGCACTTGCCCCAACAGTCTGTCCGAGGCTACACGGGGGATCTTTGTCTTTGTGTGTGTGTGGGGGGTGTAGTGACGCTCCGATCCCGGCCATGACCTGAGTTCAATCCCCCCCCCCCAACCTCTGCCCCCCCCCCCCATGCCCCCCCCCCATGCCCCCCCCCCTAGCCCCCCCCCCCCCCCCCCACTCTGACCGCAAGGCGCCTTCATTAGGCTAATGCAGTCGATACCGCCTCTACCGTTCCATGCATTTCATTAGCGCATTCATCTGCCTGCATCGACCCCCCCCCCCCACACACAATTACCTCCATTGACCCCACATTAGGGGGGGGGGGCTGCCCCCCCCCCCCCCCATGGTGGCTAGGAGATTGTTAACTACCTCGCCTGGTATACAGGAGGTCGTGGGTTCGATCCCGACCCTGACGATGCCTGCTGCTGCTGTATATTTGGAGTTTGCGTGTGTCTCTCTCTCATCATCATCATCACGGTGGCTAGGAGATGTTGACTACCTCGCCTGGTACACAGGAGATCGTGGGTTCGATCACGACCCTGACGATGCCTGCTGCTCTATATTTGGAGTTTGCGTCTCTCTCTGTCATCATTACGGTGGCTAGGAGATGTTGACTACCTCGCCTGGTATACAGGAGGTCGTGGGTTCGATCACGACCCTGACGATGCTGACTGCTGACGTTGTATATTTGGAGTTTGCGTGTCTCTCTCTCATCATCATCATCACGGTAGATAGGAGATGTTAACTACCTCGCCTGGTGTACAGGAGGTCGTGGGTTCGATCCAGACCCTGACGATGCCTGCTGCTGCTGTATATTTGGAGTTTGCGTGTGTCTCTCTCTCATCATCATCATCACGGTAGATAGGAGATGTTAACTACCTCGCCTGGTGTACAGGAGGTCGTGGGTTCGATCACGACCCTGACGATGCCTGCTGCTGCTGTATATTTGGAGTTTGCGTGTCTCTCTCTCATCATCATCATCACGGTAGATAGGAGATGTTGACTACCTCGCCTGGTATACAGGAGGTCGTGGGTTCGATCCCGACCCTGACAATGCCTGCTGCTGCTGTATATTTGGAGTTTGCGTGTGTCTCTCTCTCATCATCATCACAGATAGGAGATATTGACTCCCTCGCCTGGTTCACAAGAGGTCGTGGGTTCGATCCCGACCCTGACGATGCCTGCTGCTGCTGTATATTTGGAGTTTGCGTGTGTCTCTCTCTCATCATCATCACGGTAGATAGGAGATATTGACTCCCTCGCCTGGTTCACAAGAGGTCGTGGGTTCGATCCCGACCCTGACGATGCCTGCTGCTGCTGTATATTTGGAGTTTGCGTCTCTCTCTGTCTCTCTCCCCTTGGTCGCGTGGATTTTGTCTCTGGGTCCTCCTGTGTTTCCGCTCCACACAATTAGAATCGAGGCCACCACGCGTTTAGAGTTATTTGGCTGCAGCTGCTGTTATGCACTGAGCAGCTATTATTTGCTGTAGCAAGGTCGCCGCGAAACAAAACAGCTACATGGTAGCTCAGTGGAGCCTTCCTTACGTAGGTAAAAAAAAATGTAAATTCTTTCGTTGCTTAGTTTTTATCATCGCTCAATAAGATGCAATTTCAAAAATAGTTTAATCGTTTTCACATGTCACTTTGGCATCACCAAAGTTCACTCTGCTTAGATGGGGTAGCCTTGTGTGAGTGTGCCCCCCCCCACCCACCGCCCCCCACCGCCCCCCACAACCCCCCTACCCCCCCCCACCGACCCCCCACCACCCCCCAACCGCGTATTGCAGTGCGGGTGCCTGTATAATGGCGACAGAGCCTGCATGCGGTGTGATGGGACTAGTGGCCATGGGAGGTAATGACAGGGGAGTCAGCCGTGAGTGCGAAGGGGACTGGTGGCCACGGGAATATTCGAGAAGGGAGCGCAGTCAGGCGACGAAAGAGGGCGGTGGAGTCTGCCGATGGAGCGAGCGTCCAGAGTCAGCGAGAAGCTTCAGGAAGGGGGGCGTGGCCTCGTCTCGGTATAAAAGCGGAAGATGCGCGGGAGACCCGGGGCTGTTGCAGTGGGCGTCTCCGCCTGATGTCAAGTGAACGCGTCTTCAATAAAGTGCCACCTCAAGAGACGCGTGCCAAGTCGTCATTACACCTGCAAGGAATTGCCATCCGTCATGGCTCCCCCAAAAAGAGAAAATCCGACGGACGTGGGGAACTTTTTTTCATGTGACTCACGGTCAGACCCCCCCCCCGCCGCCGCCGCCCCATCATGTTCCCGCAAAGAGACTCACAGGAGCCGTGTGCAGACTAGCAACGACATCTTCGTCTGGACAGCTGAAAGGGCTGTCAAAAAATAACGGAGTTCGATGCACACGCCGTCGTGCTGGGTGAGTGGGAGACGTCAATGTCTCAATGAGACTGCGGGGAGACTTGATTAAGTGCATCGAATGCCGGATTCGCTCCACTAATGTCTAATGTCTGAAATGGCTGTTGTTCAAAATTGCACCCAATAATGTTTTTGTTATTTAGACCCAGGTCTCCGGGTTCATAATGCAGCGTGCTAACCGCTGTACTACTCCTCCCCACACACAGTGACAAAGCAAAGACAAAGATCCCCCGTGTAGCCTTAACAGACTGTAGGGGCAAGTGCTGTTAGCGAGCAGCACCTATGAAGGCCGGAACGGTACACGAGGGGGTGGGTGGGCAGCACCACGCCCGACCGCCTTTGTCTCCCCAGTGGCGATGTTTACACACCGCACCAGGTACTCATTTCAGGCTGAGTCGACCTAGGGGAGGCCCGGGACCGGTTCAGATAATCGTCACTGATGTTGGCAGTGAGCGGGAATCGAACCCGTGTCGCCGGGTTCATAGCGCAGCGCGCTAACTGCTGCACTATCGCTCCCCACACATGCACTGACCACACACACACTGACACACACACACTGACACACACACACTGACACACACATACTAACACACAATGACACATACACACTGACACACACATTGACACACTGACACACACATACTAACACACACACGCACAATGACACATACACACTGACACACACACTCACACACAAACACTGACACACACACACTGACACACACACTGACACACACACTGACACACACACACTGACACTGCTATCTCCACCACCTCCTCCACCACCTCCTCCACCACCTCATCCTCCACCTCATCTTACACCACCTCCTCCACCAACTCCACCTCCACCACCACCTCCACCACCTCCTCCACCACCTCCACCAACTCATCTTCCCCCACCTCCAACCACCCCTCCCCTCGCCCAAGGGGTCATGACCCCGTGCCCCCCACTCTCTGAGCCCCTCCCCCAACCCCCACCTCCAACCCCCCCTCCCCTCACCCAAGGGGTCATGACCCCGTGCCCCCAACTCCCTGAGCCCCTCCCCCAACCCCCACCTCCAACCCCCCCTCCCCTCGCCCAAGGGGTCATGACCCCGTGCCCCCCACTCTCTGAGCCCCTCCCCCAACCCCCACCTCCAACCCCCCTCCCCTCGCTCAAGGGGTCATGACCCCGTGCCCCCCACCCTCTGAGCCCCTCCCCCAACCCCCACCTCCAACCCCCCTCCCCTCGCCTAATGGGTCATGACCCCGTGCCCCCCACTCTCTGAGCCCCTCCCCCAACCCCCACCTCCAACCCCCCCCTCCCCTCCCCCAAGGGGTCATAACCTCGTGCCCCCCACTCTCTGAGCCCCTCCCCCAACCCCCACCTCCAACCCCCCCCTCCCCTCCCCCAAGGTGTCATAACCCCGTGCCCCCCACTCTCTGAGCCCCTCCCCCAACCCCCACCTCCAACCCCCCCCTCCCCTCCCCCAAGGGGTCGTGACCCCGTGCCCCCCACTCTCTGAGCCCCTCCCACAACCCCCACCTCCAACCCCCCTCCCCTCGCCCAAGGGGTCATTACCCCGTGCCCCCCACTCTCTGAGCCCCTCCCCCAACCCCCACCTCCAACCCCCCTCCCCTCCCCCAAGGGGTCATAACCCCGTGCCCCCCACTCTCTGAGCCCCTCCCCCAACCCCCACCTCCAACCCCCCTTCCCCTCCCCCAAGGGGTCATGACCCCGTGCCCCCCACTCTCTGAGCCCCTCCCCCAACCCCCACCTCCAACCCGCCCCTCCCCTCGCCCAAGGGGTCATAACCCCGTACCCCCCCACTCCCTGAGCCCCTCCTTCAACCCCCCAACCCCCCCTCCCCTCGCCCAAGGGGTCACCCCGTGCCCCCCAACTCTCTGAGCCCCTCCCCCCACCTCCAACCCCCCCCTCCCCTCGCCCAAGAGGTCACCCCGTGGCCCCTACTCTGATGGAAATGACGTCATCTCGCGCTCTGAGACCCCCCCCCCCCTCGCACAGAGAGTGGGCGGGTGGGGGGTGGAGCCCCGCCTCCCACCCCCCCCCCAGGGCATGAGCTGCCAACCCCCCCCCCCCCCCCCCGAGTCCCGCACCAACTAATGACGGCCACGATCGATGATTGATTGATGATGACGATGATTGATTGATGATGATGACGATGATTGATTGACGGAGGATTGATTGCTGAGGATTGATTGCTGAGGGTGATGATGACAGTGGCGATTGATAATTAATGGTGATGTTGATGATGTTTGCTGACGATGGCAATGATGGGTCTCTATGTATCTCTATGGGTCTCTATGTATCTCTATGGGTCTCTATGTATATCTGTGTCTCTCTATGAGTATATATGTATCTCTATGGGTCTCTATGTATCTCTATGGGTCTCTATGTGTCTCTGTGTGTCTCTATGAGTATCTATGTATCTCTATGGGTCTCTATGTATCTCTATGGGTCTCTATGTATCTCTGTGTGTCTCTATGAGTATCTATGTATCTCTATGGGTCTCTATGTATCTCTATGAGTCTTTATGTATCTCTCTGTCTCTCTATGAGTCTCTATAGGTCTCTATGTATATCTATGGGTCTCTATGTATCTCTATGGGTCTCTGTGTATCTCTATGGGTCTCTATGTATCTCTATGGGTCTCTATGTATCTCTATGGGTCTCTGTGTATCTCTATGTGTCTCTATGTATCTCTATGGGTCTCTATGTATCTCTATGGGTCTCTATGTATCTCTATGGGTCTCTATGTATCTCTATGGGTCTCTATGTATCTCTATGGATTTCTGTGTATCTCTATGGGTCTCTATGTATCTCTATGGATCTCTATGTATCTCTATGGGTCTCTATGTATCTCTATGGGTCTATATGTAACTCTATGGGTCTCTATGTATCTCTATGGGTCTCTATGTATCTCTATGGGTCTCTGTGTATCTCTATGGGTCTCTATGTATCTCTATGGGTCTCTATGTATCTCTATGGGTCTCTATGTATCTCTATGGGTTTCCCTATCTCTATGGGTCTCTATGTATCTCTATGGGTCTCTATGTATCTCTATGGGTCTCTATGTATCTCTATAGGTCTCTATGTATCTCTATGGGTCTCTATGCATCTCTATGGGTCTCTATGTATCTCTATAGGTCTCTATGTATCTCTATGGGTCTATATGTATCTCTATGTATCTCTATGTATCTCTATGGGTATATATGTATATCTATGGGTCTCTATGTATCTCTATGGGTCTCTATGTATCTCTATGGGTCTCTGTGTATCTATATGGGTCTCTATGTATCTATATGGGTCTCTATGTATCTCTATGGGTCTCTATGTATCTCTATGGGTCTCTGTGTATCTCTATGGGTCTCTATGTATCTCTATGGGTCTCTATGTATCTCTATGGGTCTCTGTGTATCTTTATGGGTCTCTATGTATATATATGGGTCTCTGTGTATCTCTATGGGTTTCTATATATCTCTATGGGTCTCTAAGTATCTATATGGGTCTCTATGTGAGTCTACGAGCCTCTATGTGTCTCTATGGGTCTCTGTGTGAGTCCGTGGGTCTCTATGTATCTCTATGGGTCTCTATGTTAGTCTATGAGCCTCTATGTGTCTCTATGGGTCTCTGTGTGAGTCCGTGGGTCTCTATGTATCTCTATGGGTCTCTACGTTAGTCTACGAGCCTCTATGTGTCTCTATGGGTCTCTGTGTGAGTCCGTGGGTCTCTATGTATCTCTATGGGTCTCTATGTGAGTCTACGAGCCTCTATGTGTCTCTATGGGTCTCTGTGTGAGTCCGTGGGACTCTATGTATCTCTGTGGATGTCTACAATTTGCAGCGAGTGAGCTGCAGATGGAGGCGAATGCCGATTGGCGGAGCTGAATTCACGGACTATTAAACCGACTCGGTCAAATATAATTTTGGCCAATTACAAAATCCAAAAGGAAAAAAGAGGCTCATTTTGCTAAATAAGTGGGTTGGCGAAATATACCCTACAATCACAGAGATAATCATGGCGAAGTGATACCGTTATTACAGATAATGGATAAAGGGGGGAAGGGGTGGGGGGTGTATGGGCAATATCACACGGGGTACACACCGTGCCAGATCAGAGGATTTACCCCCTGGATTGATTTGTTTAACAAGACTCCAAAAGGCAAAGGTTGTGCCCTGACCCCTCAACAAAGTTCAAAGTTCATTTATTAGGTATAGCCCTGTGAGCCATTCGGCTCTTGAATCGGGTGCAACCGCAACAAACAAAAAACAAAAACATGAACAAGAAAACATCTTAATGTGCTTTCATGGCTTTATTTTGGTGATTTTCGAAAAGTGTATTGGTTTGGCCATGTTTGTGTTGTTGTAGTACAGAGTTAAACTGATGGCCTTGATCTAAGTTGTCTTGTGGTTGTTGTTGTTGTTGTTTGACTTGCATCCCACTGGGATTGTTGCACACAGCGTTGGTGTACACGGTGCTTTTTCTGCAATATTTTGCTGTCTTTTCTTGGATTTTCTGTTTGCACTTAGTCACATATTCACTTTAAGATGTTTTTTGTTCATGTTTTAGTTTTTTGTTTGTTGCGGTTGCACCCGATTCAAGAGCCGAATGGCTCACAGGGCTACACCTAATACATGAACTTGAACTTGACTAAGTGCAAACAGAAAATCCAAGAAAAGACAGCAAAATATTGCAGAAAAATCACCGTACACCAACGCTGTGTGCAACAATCCCAGTGGGATGCAAGTCAAACAACAACAACAACCACAAGACAACTTAGATTAAGGCCATCAGTCTAACTCTGTACTACAACAAACAAACATGGCCAATTATTATTTGGTTCTTTCGGTTAAGTCACGTCTAAAGATAAAATAATAAATTAAATGAAATAATAGAATACGACGTTTCGATTGCAACACAAGCAATCATCATCAGGTATAATGAAATAGCGACATAATATCTAACCAGAAAACTATAGACAGACATATTAGCAGACAGATATCACAAGATACATACATAGCGAGAGCAACACAGGTAACAGAGAGGGGTGAGAGGGGTGATCGTCTCTGTGGGGTGGCCTTGGTGAAATCTGTCTGCTAATATGTCTGTCTATAGTTTTCTGGTTAGATTTTATGTCGCTATTTCATTATACCGGATGATGATTGCTTGTGTTGCAATCGAAACGTCGTATTCTATTATTTAATTTAATTTATTATTTTATCTTTAGACGTGACTTAACCGAAAGAACCAAATAATAATTCCTGCAGTCACGAAAGTTCTAAAATTAAAACATGGCAAAACCAAACAACTTTTCGAAAATCACCAAAATAAAGCCGTGAAAGCAATGGAACAGTGCAGATCATAGGAACTGTGACCGAATTTTCACAATAAACGACGTCAACAACATGTACCACCAAACTCTGCAGCCATAGCTGGCTGCATGAGTCACTCCACAACAGTAGGAGCATCTTTCGATTTAAAGCTTTCGTGACTGCAGGGATTCATCTTCTTGGTTCTTTCGGTAAAGTCGCGTAGAAGGGAAATAATGAAATAATAAAAATAAAACATTATACAATACAATTCTCACGACGTTTCGGCCACAACGCAAGCAGCCGTCCTCAGGTGGAGAACAAGTCTGTCGAGAAGAGCCTGGGGTGTGTCATTCAGACGCTGTCTTCTCGACAGACCTGTTCTCCACCTGAGGACGGCTGCTTGCGTTGTGGCCGAAACGTCGTGAGAATAATTTTATTGTGTTTTATTTTTATTATTTTATTATTTCCATTCTACGTGACTTTACCGAAAGAACCAGGAAGAAAGACAAAGATTTCCCCTATAGCCTGAACAGAATGTTAGAGCAAGTGCTATCAGAGAGCACCTGTGAAGACCGGCAGTGCGGTAGTGGGTGGCCAGCCCCACGCCCGACCGCCTTTGTCTCCCCAGTGGCGATGTTTACTGCACACCGCACCAGAAAATAATTTAAGGATGACCAGTTCAGATATTCGTCACTGGCTTTGGCGTGAAGCGGGAATCGAACTCGGGTCGCCAGGTTCGTAGCGCACTCTGAACCTACTGAGAGCGAGTCACACAGATCCAGGGTTCGAACCCAGGCTCTCAGCGTCTCTGACACGGCAATTATGAACCTACTGTGATATAGAAACAGATCCAGATCCAGGGTTCGAACCCAGGCTCTCAGCGTCTCTGACACGGTCATTATGAACCTACTGTGAAATAGACACACACCCAGATCCACGATTCGAACCCAGGCTCTCAGTGTCTCTGACACGGTCATTATGAACCTACTGTGATATAGACACAGATCCAGATATAGGATTTGAACACAGGCTCTCAGCGTCTCTGACACGGTCATTATAAACCTACTGTGAAATAGACACACACCCAGATCCACGATTCGAACCCAGGCTCTCAGTGTCTCTGACACGGTCATTATGAACCTACTGTGATATAGACACAGATCCAGATATAGGATTTGAACACAGGCTCTCAGCGTCTCTGACACGGTCATTATGAACCTACTGTGAAATAGACACACACCCAGATCCACGATTCGAACCCAGGCTCTCAGTGTCTCTGACACGGTCATTATGAACCTACTGTGATATAGACACAGATCCAGATATAGGATTTGAACCCAGGCTCTCAGCGTTTCTGACACGGCAATTGTGAACCTACTGTTATATAGACACAGACCCAGATCCAGGGTTCGAACCCAGGCTCTCAGTTTCTCTGACACGGCCATTATGAACTTACTGTGATATAGACACACACCCAGATCCAGGATCGAACCCAGAATCTCAGTGTCTCTGACATGGCAATTATGAGCCTACTGGGATATAGACACAAACCCAGATCCAACATTCGAACCCAGGCTCTCAGTGTCACTGACACGGCAATTATGAACCTACTGTGATATAGACACACACACAGATCCAGGGTTCGAACCCAGGCTCTCAGTGTCTCTGACACGGCAATTATGAACCTACTGTGATATAGAAACAGATCCAGATCCAGGGTTCGAACCCAGGCTCTCAGCGTCTCTGACACGGCCATTATAAACCTACTGTGCTATAGACACAGATCCAGATATAGGATTTGAACCCAGGCTCTCAGCGTCTCTGACACGGTCATTATGATCCTACTGTGAAATAGACACACACCCAGATCCACGATTCGAACCCAGGCTCTCAGCGTGTATGACACGGCAATTATGAACCTACTGTGATATAGACACAGATCCAGATATAGGATTTGAACCCAGGCTCTCAGTGTCTCTGACATGGCCATTATGAACCTACTGCGAAATAGACACAGATCCAGGATTCGAACCCAGGCTCTTAGCGTCTCTGACACGGCCATTATGAACCTACTGTGATATAGACACAAATCCATATCCAGGGTTCGAACCCAGGCTCTCAGTGTTTCTGACATGGCAATTATGAACCTACTGTGATATAGACACACATCCAGATCCAGGATTCGAACCCAGGCTATCAGCATCTCTGCCATGGCCATTATGAACCTACTGTGAAATAGACACACACCCAGATACACGAATCGAACCCAGGCTCTCAGTGTCTCTGACATGGCAATAATGAGCCTACTGTGATATAGACACACACCCAGATCCACGATTTGAACCCAGGCTCTCAGCGTCTCTGACACGGCAATTATGAACCTACTGTTATATAGACACAGACCCAGATCCAGGGTTCGAACCCAGGCTCTCAGCGTCTCTGACACGGCAATTATGAATCGTAAAACCCAACAATCTGCACGCACACTCCTACCCCCCTCTAAGCCATCTTCTGAATTCCATACAAATTTATATTCACAGGTCGTATATCATTCCAGGCAATTTTGTAATAAAAAAAATCTATATAAAAATATAAATCCATACGTTTTGTATATTTCAGCTGGACACGTCCTTACAGCAATTCCCACCTCTGTGTTCTTAGCTCAGCTGTGATTTCGCGTGATTAATTTGACGTGGGAGGGGGTATCAGAGATAATTTAAAATGTTTTATTATCTGTAAGAACAAGCTATTGCTTTGCATGCATATTTATTATACGATAATAAATAACTTTACACGTATGCTTCTTTTTTTTTTATTCATGTATATATCTCCATCTATATATTATCAGATTATATTAGAATTTTTTTTCCCACCCAACTACAATTCTATAATTGAATTCGGAAGGAGGATTTGGTACGTACAGCAGCAGCAGCAGCTGTTCACAAGATAGATGTTGGTCTCTATCCATATCTGTGAGTCTCTGTGTATCTCTGTGTGTCGTTATGGGTCTCTGTGTTCTCTCTGTGTGTATTTCTAAAGGTCTCTAACAAGCTAGCCACCCACCCAGCGACTCAGCCAGCCACCCTGTCATCCACCCACCTAGTCACTCGCCCACTTTGCCATCTACACACCCAGCGTGCCAGCCAGCCACCAAATCACTCACCCACCTTGCCATATACCCACCCAGCCATCCACCCACGCAGCCAGCCACCCACCCACTCACCCAGCCAGAAACCCTTTCATAGTAGCCACCCAGTCACCCACCCACCTTGCCATCTACCCCCCCCCACCCACCCAGCCAGCCACCGACCAAGTCACCCAGCCAGCCACCCACTCAGTCACCCACGCACTCACCCAGCCAGTAACCCTATCAACTACCCACCCAGTCACCCACACACCTTTCCATCTTCCCACCCAGCCAGCCACCCATCCACCCAGTCACCCACCCACCTTGCCATATACCCACCCAGTCACCCACCCACCCAGCCAACCACCCACCTACTCACCCAGCCAGAGACCCTTTCATAGTAGCCATCCAGTCACCCACCCACCTTGCCATCTACCCACCCAGTCACCCACCCACCCAGTCACCCACCCACCTTGCCTTATACCCACCCAGTCACCCACCCAGCCAGCCACCCACCCAGTCACCCACCCACCTTGCCATCTACCCACCCAGTCACCCACCCACCCAGTCACCCACCCACCTTGCCATATACCCACCCAGTCACCCACCCAGCCAGCCACCCACCCACCCAGCCACCAACCCACCCAGCCACCCACCCACCCACTCACCCAACCAGTGGCCCTATCAACGACACACCCAGTCACCCACCCACTTTGCCATCTACCCACCCAGCCAGCCACCCACCCACCCAGTCACCCACCCACTTTGCCATCTACCCACCCAGCCAGCCACCCACCCACCCAGTCACCACCCGCTTTGCCATCTACCCACCCAGCCAGCCACCCACCCACCCACCCAGTCACCCACCTACTTTGCCATCTACCCACCCAGCCAGCCACCCACCCACCCACCCAGTCACCCACCCACTTTGCCATCTACCCACCCAGCCAGCCACCCACCCACCCACCCACCCAGTCACCCACCCACTTTGCCATCTACCCACCCAGCCAGCCACCCACCCACCCAGTCACCCACCCACTTTGCCATCTACCCACCCAGCCAGCCACCCACCCACCCACCCACTCAGTCACCCACCCACTTTGCCATCTACCCACCCAGCCAGCCAGCCACCCACCCACCCAGTCACCCACCCACTTTGCCATCTACCCACCCAGCCAGCCACCCACCCACCCAGTCACCCACCCACTTTGCCATCTACCCACCCAGCCAGCCACCCACCCACCCAGTCACCCACCCACTTTGCCATCTACCCACCCAGCCAGCCACCCACCCACCCACCCAGTCACCCACCCACTTTGCCATCTACCCACCCAGCCAGCCACCCACCCACCCAGTCACCCACCCGCTTTGCCATCTACCCACCCAGCCAGCCACCCACCCACCCACCCAGTCACCCACCCACTTTGCCATCTACCCACCCAGCCAGCCACCCACCCACCCACCCAGTCACCCACCCACTTTGCCATCTACCCACCCAGCCAGCCACCCACCCACCCAGTCACCCACCCACTTTGCCATCTACCCACCCAGCCAGCCACCCACCCACCCACCCAGTCACCCACCCACTTTTCCATCTACCCACCCAGCCAGCCACCCACCCACCCACCCAGTCACCCACCCACTTTGCCATCTACCCACCCAGCCAGCCACCCACCCACCCACCCAGTCACCCACCCACTTTGCCATCTACCCACCCAGCCAGCCACCCACCCACCCACCCAGTCACCCACCCACTTTGCCATCTACCCAGCCAGCCAGCCACCCGCCCACCCACCCAGTCACCCACCCACTTTGCCATCTACCCACCCAGCCACCCACCCACCCACCCAGCCATGGAGTGGAGCGGTCAGTTGCGCTACGAACCTGCCTTTGACCCGAGTTCGATTCCCGCTCGCGGTCAACACCAGTGAGGATGATCTGAACCGGTCCTGGGACTCCTCTCCTAGGTCGACTCAGCCTCAAATGAGTATCTGGTGGAGTGTGAACATCGCCAATGGGGAGACAAAGGCGGCTGGGTGTAGTGCTGGCCACCCACCCCCTCGTGTGCCAGCAAGGCTACTCGAGTGGTTTTTATTTGGTTGGGGATTTAATGCAAAACTAGTTACTTATAGCTAAGACTTAGAAGAGAATGGATTGAAATTGAGTGTAACAAAAAATACTGTAACCATTAAAACATCATGTGCATGCGTAATGTACAAAAAATGTGCACGTGTAATATACGCGCACCAAAAATTTGAAAATGCATAATATACAATGCCCAATGCGCATTCAACATTTTACGCGCATAATATGCATGCATAATGTATATGCATGACGGACATTCATAATGTACACGAATAATGTGCGTTGACAATGTACGTGCGTGATGGATTACACACACACACACATACCTTGATAATGTACATTAATAATGTGTATTCACAACGTTCATTGCTAGTGCACCTGCATAGTACATAATGTTCATGCGTTATGCATGCAATGAGGTTGTCGCTATCAGGGCGATTGCATTATGCATGTACATTATATATGCATATTATGCATGTGCATAACGTGTGCTGATTATCTGTGAATACACTTCGATTTAAAGCTTTCGTGACTGCAGGGATTCATCTTCTTGGTTCTTTCGGTAAAGTCACGTAGAAGGGAAGTAATAAAATAATAAAAATAAAACATAATAAAATAATTTCGATTTAAAGCTTTCGTGACTGCAGGGATTCATCTTCTTGGTTCTTTCGGTAAAGTCACGTAGAAGGGAAATAATAAAATAATAAAAATAAAACGTAATAAAATAATTCTCACGACGTTTCGGCCACAACGCAAGCAGCCGTCCTCAGGTGAAGAACAGGTCTGTCGGGAAGACAGCGTCTGAATGAAACACCACCAGGCTTGGCAGCGTGTATTTAAGCTGGGTTGGAGGGGGAAGAGCGCCTTGACAAAAGAATTTGTATATCAAGAGGAATTTAGACGCTCCAAGCCTGGGGTGTTTCATTCAGACGCTGTCTTTTCGACAGACCTGTTCTTCACCTGAGGACGGCTGCTTGCGTTGTGGCCGAAACGTCGTGAGAATTACTTTATTATGTTTAATTTTTATTATTATTATATAGTGTATATAGTGTAGTATACTAGTACGGCACTAGTGTATAGTGTAGTGTAGAGTGTAGTGCAGTGTATAGTGTAGTGTATAGTGTGGTATACTAGTACAGCACTAATGTATAGTGTAGTGTATAGTGTAGTGTATTGTGTAGTATATAAGTGTAGTGTATAGTGTAGTGTATAGTAGTGTAGTGTATAGTGTAGTGTATAGTGTAGTGTATAGTAGTGTAGTGTATAGTAGTGTAGTGTATAGTGTAGTGTATAGTGTAGTATAGTGTATAGTAGTGTAGTGTATAGTGTAGTATAGTGTATAGTAGTGTAGTGTATAGTAGTGTAGTGTATAGTGTAATATACTAGTACAGCTACACCGGTGTGTTTGGAGAGCCAAGCCACAACATTTACAATCTGAGCACGACGTTTCGCCAGTAATTACAATCAGCTTCATCAGGCGACAGCCATAATTTGTGGAGAAGTCTTCCTGTTTCGTTCCCTATATAGAGGCGTAGATGTGGTGACCACGCTTCTGCGTTCTACTTGTGCAAAGTGAGAGGTGGGGGGGGGGATTAATGAGTCAACGTACATTATGACTGCACATTATGCGAGCCAATTGATCTTATCCTTCCTGTCCATTGTGTGGATTAAAATAGCCGTACAAAAGGTAATCCCTATTGAAGTATGGTGGCCTGTGTAGGCATGCATTTAAACAATGTATTATTTGATGATTCACTGCTATACACTACACGATGATTGTAAATGTTGTGGTGGGTTTACTCTCTAACCACACAACCGGTTAGTGCTGAACTAGTAACGAATGGTAAATGTTGTAGTGGGTTTACTCTCTAACCACTCAACCTGTTAGTGCTGGACTAGTAACGAATGGTAAATGTTGTGGTGGGTTTACTCTCTAACCACACAACCTGTTAGTGCTGGACTAGTAACGAATGGTAAATGTTGTGGTGGGTTTACTCTCTAACCACTCAACCTGTGTGGTGCTGACCTCGTAACGAACTGGGCACGGTTTTGTTGACATGACAAATTCCTTGCTAATTGGGCAGTGTCGTCGGGTGGTGAAGGGTTTAACGACACAACATATATATCTATGCGATCTAAACCCCCCAAAACAAGCTGTTCTATTGTGGATAGTATTTGGTCGCGAAAGCCTCCTACCACGTGTTTAAAAAAAAAAAGTATGTTAAGGGCAATACGGGTGGGTTCTTGTCTTTGTGTAGTGGGTACAAACTTGTAGGAGACTTTCTCTTAGAGGCAACACGTTCATTCATCTTCTTGGTTCTTTCGGTAAAGTCACGTAGAAGGGAAGTAATAAAATAATAAAAATAAAACATAATAAAAGAATTCTCACGACGCTTCGGCTGCTTGCGTTGTGGCCGAAACGTCGTGAGAATTATTTTATTATGTTTTATTTTTATTATTTTAGAGTGTGAATTCTCGTACCGAAATTGTAAATGTGTGTTTATTTACTCTCCAACACTCCGGTGGGGCTGAAGTAGTCACTCATTGTCTTTTTATTTACGTGGCAAATCCATTACTGATTGGCCTTGTCGGGTGGTGGAGGCTTTTCGACGCATTTATACTTACGCGATCTAACCCAAAAAACCTCTATCATGAAGAACATTGGTCGCGAACGCCTACGTTTAAAAAAAACATATTCGCAGTTGCCTTTGAGCGAAAATTAATTAAACATCGAAACGCGATGGTAGCACTGCAGCGACGTTGTTTGCACCCAACCGTGTAAACGTCGTTGAATATTTGAACGCGGCCAGAACCGGCCCTAGACCTTTGGGGGCCCTAAGCAAAATTTGGTTGGAGGCCCCTTTGATGTATGATTTTTTTCACCCACTCGCTAGCAGTGACTCTAGGGGGGGCCCTCTGCTGGCCACGGGGCCCTTTGCAATTGCAAGGGTCGCTTAGTGGCTGGGCCGGCTCTGAACGCGGCGTTAAATAACTCAGCGGAACGTGCGCCGAGGGGCCATTTGTTCCCAGTCACTCGTTCACATCCCCGTCAATCCCCCTCCCTGCTCATCCAATGCATCGCCACCGCCACCCACCCACACGGCGCTCGGCACAGACGAACCACGGTATGCCAGCAGCAGCAGCAGCAGCCTTGTTGCTGATCACGTTAAGGAGCGATGGACCATCGTCATCGTCGTCGTCGTCGTCACGACAACTTCCACCGGTCGTCATCCTCGCAGCGCCGCGTTACGCCCCGCTTTGAGATGATATATACACTATACACTACACTATACACTACACTATACACTACACTATTCATTACTATATACTACACTACACTATACATTACTATATACTACACTACTATACACTACACTATACACTACACTATGCATTACTATATACTACACTACTATACACTACACTATACACTACACTATGCATTACTATATACTACACTACTATACACTACACTATACACTACACTATGCATTACTATATACTACACTACTATACACTACTATATACACTACATTATACACTACACTACTATACACTACACTACTATACTACAGGACTATACACTACACTATGCACTATACACTACACTATACACTACCCTATACACTACACTACTGTATACTACTCTACTATATACTACACTACTACACACTGCACACTACTACACACTACTCTATACACTACACTACTTTCCACTACACTATACACTACACTACTATTAACTCCACTATACACTACACTATACACTACACTATACACTACACTATAACTACAGGTCTATACACTGCACACTACTTTACACTCCTTTATACACTAAACTACATACATTATGCTATGGGGCCGTCCATAAATGACGTCACGCACCTGGGGGGGGGTCAGACATTTGTGACAATGTGTGACGAGGGGGGAGGGTTGAGAAATGTGACGTCACATCAAAATGTGCAACTTTAAATAAATATAGAATTGTTATTAGAACACTCCTACAACATCAGAGTGCAGCGCCACATTAAATACGCACTACAATGACAATAGTTTAAAGCGATTTGAAGCATGTTTTATTTTCAAAATAGAAATATGGTTTGGGGGGGGGGGCAGAGCTTTGTGACGTCATATTTGAGGGAGGGACTGCCTTTTTGTGACGCCGTGTGACGAGAGGTCAAAAATTGTCCAAAATCGAGTGACGTCATTCATAGACAGCCCCTACACACTACATTATACACTCCACTATACACTACACTATACACTACTATACACTACACTACACACTACACTATACACTACACTAAACACTACTATACACTACACTACACACTACTATACACTACACTATACACTATACTAAACACTACTATACACTACACTATACACTACACTACACACTACACTATACACTACACTATACACTACACTATACACTACTATACACTACACACTACACTATACACTACACTATACACTACTATACACTACACTACACACTACACTATACACTACACTATACACTACACTATACACTACACACTACACTATACACTACACTATACACTACACTAAACACTACTATACACTACACTACACACTACACACTATACACTACACTATACACTACACTATACACTACACTATACACTATACTATACACTACACTACACACTACACTATACACTACAAGATACACTACACTAAACACTACTATACACTACACTACTATTAATTACACCATACACTACTATACGCTACACTACTATACACTACACTACACACTACACTATACACTATACTACTATACACTACACTACACACTACACTATACACTAAATTAAACACTACTATACACTACACTACACACTACACTACTATTAATTACACTATACACTACTATACGCTACACTAATTTACATTACACGATACACTACACTAAACACTACACTATACACTAAACTAAACACTACTATACATTACACTACACACTACACTACTATTAATTACACTATACACTAATATACGCTACTCTATACACTACACTATACACTACACTACTATTAACTCCACTATACACTACACTATACACTACACTATACACTACACTATACACTACACTATACACTACACTACACACTACACTACTATTAAGAACACTATACACTACTATACGCTACACTACTATACATTACACTGTACACAACAATAAACTACAATTCTTTCCGCGACACTTTACACGACACTTGTTGCTTGCCATCAGATGTTATATGCACTACACCATACGCTGCTGTACATTACACTATACACTACACTAACACTGTTGTGCACTAATTTAGACTACACAATACACTTATATACACTATATTATGCACTTTTTCCACCACATTATACACTACACTACTATACATAACACTACTGTACATTACACTATACACTACACTACTATACACTACACTATGCAACTACACTATACACTACACTACTATACATAACACTGCTATACACTACACTACTATACGCTACACTACTATACACTACACTATGCAACTACACTGTACACTACACTATACACTACACTACTATACATAACACTGCTATACACTACACTACTATACACTACACTATACACTACACTACTATACATAACACTGCTATACACTACACTACTATACGCTACACTACTATACACTACACTAT
>NW_027613815.1:0-7500 GCF_965212315.1 Lampetra planeri
TATCGTACGAACGCCGTGAAACTTCCACAGGCTTTTTCAGCAGATTTGCACGTGCACTCAAAAAAGTCAAAATTTTTACACATAGACCCCATCAAACGGGAGAAATTGGCCGGGATTGCTCTCATGTGCGTTACGGGGCATCGTTTCTCTCGCTCCGAATTCCATCGAGCTGGGAAATCGCTCATTTTTGCGTCGCCAAATATCGTACGAACGCCGTGAAACTTCCACAGGCTTTTTCAGCAGATTTGCACGTGCACTCAAAAAAGTCAAAATTTTTACACATAGACCCCATCAAACGGGAGAAATTGGCCGGGATTGCTCTCATGTGCGTTACGGGGCATCGTTTCTCTCGCGCCGAATTCCATCGAGCTGGGAAATCGCTCATTTTTGCGTCGCCAAATATCGTACGAACGCCGTGAAACTTCCACAGGCTTTTTCAGCAGATTGGCACGTGCACTCAAAAAAGTCAAAATTTGTACACATAGACCCCATCAAACGGGAGAAATTGGCCGGGATTGCTCTCATGTGCGTTACGGGGCATCGTTTCTCTCGCTCCGAATTCCATCGAGCTGGGAAATCGCTCATTTTTGCGTCGCCAAATATCGTACGAACGCCGTGAAACTTCCACAGGCTTTTCCAGCAGATTTGCACCTGCACTCAAAAAAGTCAAAATTTTTACACATAGACCCCATCAAACGGGAGAAATTGGCCCGGATTGCTCTCATGTGCGTTACGGGGCATCGTTTCTCTCGCGCCGAATTCTCTCGAGCTGGGAAATCGCTCATTTTTGCGTCGCCAAATATCGTACGAACGCCGTGAAACTTCCACAGGCTTTTTCAGCAGATTTGCACGTGCACTCAAAAAAGTCAAAATTTTTACACATAGACCCCATCAAACGGGAGAAATTGGCCCGGATTGCTCTCATGTGCGTTACGGGGCATCGTTTCTGTCGCGCCGAATTCCATCGAGCTGGGAAATCGCTCATTTTTGCGTCGCCAAATATCGTACGAACGCCGTGAAACTTCCACAGGCTTTTTCAGCAGATTTGCACGTGCACTCAAAAAAGTCAAAATTTGTACACATAGACCCCATCAAACGGGAGAAATTGGCCCGGATTGCTCTCATGTGCGTTACGGGGCATCGTTTCTCTCGCGCCGAATTCTCTCGAGCTGGGAAATCGCTCATTTTTGCGTCGCCAAATATCGTACGAACGCCGTGAAACTTCCACAGGCTTTTTCAGCAGATTTGCACGTGCACTCAAAAAAGTCAAAATTTTTACACATAGACCCCATCAAACGGGAGAAATTGGCCCGGATTGCTCTCATGTGCGTTACGGGGCATCGTTTCTGTCGCGCCGAATTCCATCGAGCTGGGAAATCGCTCATTTTTGCGTCGCCAAATATCGTACGAACGCCGTGAAACTTCCACAGGCTTTTCCAGCAGATTTGCACGTGCACTCAAAAAAGTCAAAATTTTTACACATAGACCCCATCAAACGGGAGAAATTGGCCGGGATTGCTCTCATGTGCGTTACGGGGCATCGTTTCTCTCGCGCCGAATTCCATCGAGCTGGGAAATCGCTCATTTTTGCGTCGCCAAATATCGTACGAACGCCGTGAAACTTCCACAGGCTTTTCCAGCAGATTTGCACGTGCACTCAAAAAAGTCAAAATTTTTACACATAGACCCCATCAAACGGGAGAAATTGGCCCGGATTGCTCTCATGTGCGTTACGGGGCATCGTTTCTCTCGCGCCGAATTCTCTCGAGCTGGGAAATCGCTCATTTTTGCGTCGCCAAATATCGTACGAACGCCGTGAAACTTCCACAGGCTTTTTCAGCAGATTTGCACCTGCACTCCAAAAAGTCAAAATTTTTACACATAGACCCCATCAAACGGGAGAAATTGGCCCGGATTGCTCTCATGTGCGTTACGGGGCATCGTTTCTCTCGCTCCGAATTCCATCGAGCTTGGAAATCGCTCATTTTTGCGTCGCCAAATATCGTACGAACGCCGTGAAACTTCCACAGGCTTTTCCAGCAGATTTGCACCTGCACTCAAAAAAGTCAAAATTTTTACACATAGACCCCATCAAACGGGAGAAATTGGCCCGGATTGCTCTCATGTGCGTTACGGGGCATCGTTTCTGTCGCGCCGAATTCCATCGAGCTGGGAAATCGCTCATTTTTGCGTCGCCAAATATCGTACGAACGCCGTGAAACTTCCACAGGCTTTTCCAGCAGATTGGCACGTGCACTCAAAAAAGTCAAAATTTGTACACATAGACCCCATCAAACGGGAGAAATTGGCCGGGATTGCTCTCATGTGCGTTACGGGGCATCGTTTCTCTCGCTCCGAATTCCATCGAGCTGGGAAATCGCTCATTTTTGCGTCGCCAAATATCGTACGAACGCCGTGAAACTTCCACAGGCTTTTTCAGCAGATTTGCACGTGCACTCAAAAAAGTCAAAATTTGTACACATAGACCCCATCAAACGGGAGAAATTGGCCCGGATTGCTCTCATGTGCGTTACGGGGCATCGTTTCTCTCGCGCCGAATTCCATCGAGCTGGGAAATCGCTCATTTTTGCGTCGCCAAATATCGTACGAACGCCGTGAAACTTCCACAGGCTTTTCCAGCAGATTTGCACCTGCACTCAAAAAAGTCAAAATTTTTACACATAGACCCCATCAAACGGGAGAAATTGGCCCGGATTGCTCTCATGTGCGTTACGGGGCATCGTTTCTCTCGCGCCGAATTCTCTCGAGCTGGGAAATCGCTCATTTTTGCGTCGCCAAATATCGTACGAACGCCGTGAAACTTCCACAGGCTTTTTCAGCAGATTTGCACCTGCACTCAAAAAAGTCAAAATTTTTACACATAGACCCCATCAAACGGGAGAAATTGGCCCGGATTGCTCTCATGTGCGTTACGGGGCATCGTTTCTCTCGCGCCGAATTCCATCGAGCTGGGAAATCGCTCATTTTTGCGTCGCCAAATATCGTACGAACGCCGTGAAACTTCCACAGGCTTTTTCAGCAGATTTGCACGTGCACTCAAAAAAGTCAAAATTTTTACACATAGACCCCATCAAACGGGAGAAATTGGCCCGGATTGCTCTCATGTGCGTTACGGGGCATCGTTTCTCTCGCGCCGAATTCTCTCGAGCTGGGAAATCGCTCATTTTTGCGTCGCCAAATATCGTACGAACGCCGTGAAACTTCCACAGGCTTTTTCAGCAGATTTGCACGTGCACTCAAAAAAGTCAAAATTTGTACACATAGACCCCATCAAACGGGAGAAATTGGCCGGGATTGCTCTCATGTGCGTTACGGGGCATCGTTTCTCTCGCTCCGAATTCCATCGAGCTGGGAAATCGCTCATTTTTGCGTCGCCAAATATCGTACGAACGCCGTGAAACTTCCACAGGCTTTTTCAGCAGATTTGCACGTGCACTCAAAAAAGTCAAAATTTTTACACATAGACCCCATCAAACGGGAGAAATTGGCCGGGATTGCTCTCATGTGCGTTACGGGGCATCGTTTCTCTCGCGCCGAATTCCATCGAGCTGGGAAATCGCTCATTTTTGCGTCGCCAAATATCGTACGAACGCCGTGAAACTTCCACAGGCTTTTCCAGCAGATTTGCACCTGCACTCAAAAAAGTCAAAATTTTTACACATAGACCCCATCAAACGGGAGAAATTGGCCCGGATTGCTCTCATGTGCGTTACGGGGCATCGTTTCTCTCGCTCCGAATTCCATCGAGCTTGGAAATCGCTCATTTTTGCGTCGCCAAATATCGTACGAACGCCGTGAAACTTCCACAGGCTTTTCCAGCAGATTTGCACCTGCACTCAAAAAAGTCAAAATTTTTACACATAGACCCCATCAAACGGGAGAAATTGGCCGGGATTGCTCTCATGTGCGTTACGGGGCATCGTTTCTCTCGCTCCGAATTCCATCGAGCTGGGAAATCGCTCATTTTTGCGTCGCCAAATATCGTACGAACGCCGTGAAACTTCCACAGGCTTTTTCAGCAGATTTGCACGTGCACTCAAAAAAGTCAAAATTTGTACACATAGACCCCATCAAACGGGAGAAATTGGCCCGGATTGCTCTCATGTGCGTTACGGGGCATCGTTTCTCTCGCGCCGAATTCCATCGAGCTGGGAAATCGCTCATTTTTGCGTCGCCAAATATCGTACGAACGCCGTGAAACTTCCACAGGCTTTTCCAGCAGATTTGCACCTGCACTCAAAAAAGTCAAAATTTTTACACATAGACCCCATCAAACGGGAGAAATTGGCCCGGATTGCTCTCATGTGCGTTACGGGGCATCGTTTCTCTCGCGCCGAATTCTCTCGAGCTGGGAAATCGCTCATTTTTGCGTCGCCAAATATCGTACGAACGCCGTGAAACTTCCACAGGCTTTTTCAGCAGATTTGCACCTGCACTCAAAAAAGTCAAAATTTTTACACATAGACCCCATCAAACGGGAGAAATTGGCCCGGATTGCTCTCATGTGCGTTACGGGGCATCGTTTCTCTCGCGCCGAATTCCATCGAGCTGGGAAATCGCTCATTTTTGCGTCGCCAAATATCGTACGAACGCCGTGAAACTTCCACAGGCTTTTTCAGCAGATTTGCACGTGCACTCAAAAAAGTCAAAATTTTTACACATAGACCCCATCAAACGGGAGAAATTGGCCCGGATTGCTCTCATGTGCGTTACGGGGCATCGTTTCTCTCGCGCCGAATTCTCTCGAGCTGGGAAATCGCTCATTTTTGCGTCGCCAAATATCGTACGAACGCCGTGAAACTTCCACAGGCTTTTTCAGCAGATTTGCACGTGCACTCAAAAAAGTCAAAATTTGTACACATAGACCCCATCAAACGGGAGAAATTGGCCGGGATTGCTCTCATGTGCGTTACGGGGCATCGTTTCTCTCGCTCCGAATTCCATCGAGCTGGGAAATCGCTCATTTTTGCGTCGCCAAATATCGTACGAACGCCGTGAAACTTCCACAGGCTTTTTCAGCAGATTTGCACGTGCACTCAAAAAAGTCAAAATTTTTACACATAGACCCCATCAAACGGGAGAAATTGGCCGGGATTGCTCTCATGTGCGTTACGGGGCATCGTTTCTCTCGCGCCGAATTCCATCGAGCTGGGAAATCGCTCATTTTTGCGTCGCCAAATATCGTACGAACGCCGTGAAACTTCCACAGGCTTTTCCAGCAGATTTGCACCTGCACTCAAAAAAGTCAAAATTTTTACACATAGACCCCATCAAACGGGAGAAATTGGCCCGGATTGCTCTCATGTGCGTTACGGGGCATCGTTTCTCTCGCTCCGAATTCCATCGAGCTTGGAAATCGCTCATTTTTGCGTCGCCAAATATCGTACGAACGCCGTGAAACTTCCACAGGCTTTTCCAGCAGATTTGCACCTGCACTCAAAAAAGTCAAAATTTTTACACATAGACCCCATCAAACGGGAGAAATTGGCCCGGATTGCTCTCATGTGCGTTACGGGGCATCGTTTCTCTCGCGCCGAATTCTCTCGAGCTGGGAAATCGCTCATTTTTGCGTCGCCAAATATCGTACGAACGCCGTGAAACTTCCACAGGCTTTTTCAGCAGATTTGCACCTGCACTCAAAAAAGTCAAAATTTGTACACATAGACCCCATCAAACGGGAGAAATTGGCCCGGATTGCTCTCATGTGCGTTACGGGGCATCGTTTCTCTCGCTCCGAATTCCATCGAGCTTGGAAATCGCTCATTTTTGCGTCGCCAAATATCGTACGAACGCCGTGAAACTTCCACAGGCTTTTCCAGCAGATTTGCACCTGCACTCAAAAAAGTCAAAATTTTTACACATAGACCCCATCAAACGGGAGAAATTGGCCCGGATTGCTCTCATGTGCGTTACGGGGCATCGTTTCTGTCGCGCCGAATTCCATCGAGCTGGGAAATCGCTCATTTTTGCGTCGCCAAATATCGTACGAACGCCGTGAAACTTCCACAGGCTTTTCCAGCAGATTGGCACGTGCACTCAAAAAAGTCAAAATTTGTACACATAGACCCCATCAAACGGGAGAAATTGGCCGGGATTGCTCTCATGTGCGTTACGGGGCATCGTTTCTCTCGCTCCGAATTCCATCGAGCTGGGAAATCGCTCATTTTTGCGTCGCCAAATATCGTACGAACGCCGTGAAACTTCCACAGGCTTTTTCAGCAGATTTGCACCTGCACTCAAAAAAGTCAAAATTTTTACACATAGACCCCATCAAACGGGAGAAATTGGCCCGGATTGCTCTCATGTGCGTTACGGGGCATCGTTTCTCTCGCGCCGAATTCCATCGAGCTGGGAAATCGCTCATTTTTGCGTCGCCAAATATCGTACGAACGCCGTGAAACTTCCACAGGCTTTTTCAGCAGATTTGCACGTGCACTCAAAAAAGTCAAAATTTGTACACATAGACCCCATCAAACGGGAGAAATTGGCCCGGATTGCTCTCATGTGCGTTACGGGGCATCGTTTCTCTCGCGCCGAATTCTCTCGAGCTGGGAAATCGCTCATTTTTGCGTCGCCAAATATCGTACGAACGCCGTGAAACTTCCACAGGCTTTTTCAGCAGATTTGCACGTGCACTCAAAAAAGTCAAAATTTGTACACATAGACCCCATCAAACGGGAGAAATTGGCCGGGATTGCTCTCATGTGCGTTACGGGGCATCGTTTCTCTCGCTCCGAATTCCATCGAGCTGGGAAATCGCTCATTTTTGCGTCGCCAAATATCGTACGAACGCCGTGAAACTTCCACAGGCTTTTTCAGCAGATTTGCACGTGCACTCAAAAAAGTCAAAATTTTTACACATAGACCCCATCAAACGGGAGAAATTGGCCGGGATTGCTCTCATGTGCGTTACGGGGCATCGTTTCTCTCGCGCCGAATTCCATCGAGCTGGGAAATCGCTCATTTTTGCGTCGCCAAATATCGTACGAACGCCGTGAAACTTCCACAGGCTTTTCCAGCAGATTTGCACCTGCACTCAAAAAAGTCAAAATTTTTACACATAGACCCCATCAAACGGGAGAAATTGGCCCGGATTGCTCTCATGTGCGTTACGGGGCATCGTTTCTCTCGCTCCGAATTCCATCGAGCTTGGAAATCGCTCATTTTTGCGTCGCCAAATATCGTACGAACGCCGTGAAACTTCCACAGGCTTTTCCAGCAGATTTGCACCTGCACTCAAAAAAGTCAAAATTTTTACACATAGACCCCATCAAACGGGAGAAATTGGCCCGGATTGCTCTCATGTGCGTTACGGGGCATCGTTTCTCTCGCGCCGAATTCTCTCGAGCTGGGAAATCGCTCATTTTTGCGTCGCCAAATATCGTACGAACGCCGTGAAACTTCCACAGGCTTTTTCAGCAGATTTGCACCTGCACTCAAAAAAGTCAAAATTTTTACACATAGACCCCATCAAACGGG
>NW_027613815.1:25000-33316 GCF_965212315.1 Lampetra planeri
CGTTTGGCAACCTGACGGTGCTGAAAGCTCACAAAACACAGGGCTTCCCACAAGGCCAGCCACTTTGAGGCAGCTGTAAGCGCACCACACACACCCTACGTGGGGTGGGGAGGGAAGGAGCAGGGGTCGACCCCACATGCCTGCAAACCTCTAGAGCGGCCTTACAATGCTCGCTACTCTATGGACCGGCAACGGCAATTGAAACCAACCCTAAAATTCTTGCACAGTTGGCAGCCTTCCTTGGCACAAGACCAAACAGCGCAGCGAACCCGTGCAGCACCAACCCAAGGGGACAGCCTTCCCCACACACTCTGGAGGAGAAGAGGCTCCCTCGGGCTGAGTCACACAGCTCAAGATACTCGCTCATTCACGGAAAACTTGGGAAACAAAACCTGCTGACACACACCACTTATGCATCGCATGAAGATTGCCATTGTCCATACACTTGTGCAGGTGCGATGGAAATATTTTCTCGTTTTGGTGTATGCTATATTTTTACAGACAGCTACCGACAAACGGTAGAAATTAGCGGGGATAGGCCTCAGACATTACCCAAAGCTCCGGGAACGTGAGCGACGCAAGACGAATGGGCATTTTAAAGCAGATCTATGGCAGTTACTGACAGTGCCTGGCGTGGGTTACTTGTCTCCGTTGTCGAGAGGGGAAGACGACCCATGTATATGTAAAGGGCGATTTTTTTAGCAACCGTTAAGGCTGTTTTTCCCCTTCACTTGTATCGAGAGGGAAGCAAAGAACATGTATGGCGTGTACGTTTTTTTACGAATTTTCATTAGCAATCTAACGACATGAATTGCGAAGACGTTTTTTGAACAATTGTATTCCTTTCCCAAAACATCGAGTGCTAGTGTATAAAACCGCTAGAGAAAATAAATTGGCAGGCGAAACTTAAAAAGGAGAGACCCATGAACAGCATGGCCAGGCGGCTCACCTCGACGTTTTTCCCCCGAGCAAAGTCCGCCGAGACCCCCTGTATCCCACGGGGATGTACTGGCGTGCACTTAAAGGTTGATGCCGCTCTGTTACTTGGGAAACGAACCACAAGCCAAATCCAGCTAATTTGTGAATGACTTAGCTCTCCTGCTTTCTCGAGAACGTGCTTTTTTCGTCGGATGAAACTTCCACAGGCTTTTCCAGCAGATTTGCACCTGCACTCAAAAAAGTCAAAATTTTTACACATAGACCCCATCAAACGGGAGAAATTGGCCCGGATTGCTCTCATGTGCGTTACGGGGCATCGTTTCTCTCGCGCCGAATTCTCTCGAGCTGGGAAATCGCTCATTTTTGCGTCGCCAAATATCGTACGAACGCCGTGAAACTTCCACAGGCTTTTTCAGCAGATTTGCACGTGCACTCAAAAAAGTCAAAATTTTTACACATAGACCCCATCAAACGGGAGAAATTGGCCCGGATTGCTCTCATGTGCGTTACGGGGCATCGTTTCTCTCGCGCCGAATTCCATCGAGCTGGGAAATCGCTCATTTTTGCGTCGCCAAATATCGTACGAACGCCGTGAAACTTCCACAGGCTTTTTCAGCAGATTTGCACCTGCACTCAAAAAAGTCAAAATTTTTACACATAGACCCCATCAAACGGGAGAAATTGGCCCGGATTGCTCTCATGTGCGTTACGGGGCATCGTTTCTCTCGCGCCGAATTCTCTCGAGCTGGGAAATCGCTCATTTTTGCGTCGCCAAATATCGTACGAACGCCGTGAAACTTCCACAGGCTTTTTCAGCAGATTTGCACGTGCACTCAAAAAAGTCAAAATTTTTACACATAGACCCCATCAAACGGGAGAAATTGGCCCGGATTGCTCTCATGTGCGTTACGGGGCATCGTTTCTGTCGCGCCGAATTCCATCGAGCTGGGAAATCGCTCATTTTTGCGTCGCCAAATATCGTACGAACGCCGTGAAACTTCCACAGGCTTTTTCAGCAGATTTGCACGTGCACTCAAAAAAGTCAAAATTTGTACACATAGACCCCATCAAACGGGAGAAATTGGCCCGGATTGCTCTCATGTGCGTTACGGGGCATCGTTTCTCTCGCGCCGAATTCTCTCGAGCTGGGAAATCGCTCATTTTTGCGTCGCCAAATATCGTACGAACGCCGTGAAACTTCCACAGGCTTTTTCAGCAGATTTGCACGTGCACTCAAAAAAGTCAAAATTTTTACACATAGACCCCATCAAACGGGAGAAATTGGCCGGGATTGCTCTCATGTGCGTTACGGGGCATCGTTTCTCTCGCGCCGAATTCCATCGAGCTGGGAAATCGCTCATTTTTGCGTCGCCAAATATCGTACGAACGCCGTGAAACTTCCACAGGCTTTTCCAGCAGATTTGCACGTGCACTCAAAAAAGTCAAAATTTTTACACATAGACCCCATCAAACGGGAGAAATTGGCCCGGATTGCTCTCATGTGCGTTACGGGGCATCGTTTCTCTCGCGCCGAATTCTCTCGAGCTGGGAAATCGCTCATTTTTGCGTCGCCAAATATCGTACGAACGCCGTGAAACTTCCACAGGCTTTTTCAGCAGATTTGCACCTGCACTCAAAAAAGTCAAAATTTTTACACATAGACCCCATCAAACGGGAGAAATTGGCCCGGATTGCTCTCATGTGCGTTACGGGGCATCGTTTCTCTCGCTCCGAATTCCATCGAGCTTGGAAATCGCTCATTTTTGCGTCGCCAAATATCGTACGAACGCCGTGAAACTTCCACAGGCTTTTCCAGCAGATTTGCACCTGCACTCAAAAAAGTCAAAATTTTTACACATAGACCCCATCAAACGGGAGAAATTGGCCCGGATTGCTCTCATGTGCGTTACGGGGCATCGTTTCTCTCGCGCCGAATTCTCTCGAGCTGGGAAATCGCTCATTTTTGCGTCGCCAAATATCGTACGAACGCCGTGAAACTTCCACAGGCTTTTTCAGCAGATTTGCACCTGCACTCAAAAAAGTCAAAATTTGTACACATAGACCCCATCAAACGGGAGAAATTGGCCGGGATTGCTCTCATGTGCGTTACGGGGCATCGTTTCTCTCGCTCCGAATTCCATCGAGCTGGGAAATCGCTCATTTTTGCGTCGCCAAATATCGTACGAACGCCGTGAAACTTCCACAGGCTTTTTCAGCAGATTTGCACGTGCACTCAAAAAAGTCAAAATTTGTACACATAGACCCCATCAAACGGGAGAAATTGGCCGGGATTGCTCTCATGTGCGTTACGGGGCATCGTTTCTCTCGCGCCGAATTCCATCGAGCTGGGAAATCGCTCATTTTTGCGTCGCCAAATATCGTACGAACGCCGTGAAACTTCCACAGGCTTTTCCAGCAGATTTGCACGTGCACTCAAAAAAGTCAAAATTTTTACACATAGACCCCATCAAACGGGAGAAATTGGCCCGGATTGCTCTCATGTGCGTTACGGGGCATCGTTTCTCTCGCGCCGAATTCTCTCGAGCTGGGAAATCGCTCATTTTTGCGTCGCCAAATATCGTACGAACGCCGTGAAACTTCCACAGGCTTTTTCAGCAGATTTGCACCTGCACTCAAAAAAGTCAAAATTTTTACACATAGACCCCATCAAACGGGAGAAATTGGCCCGGATTGCTCTCATGTGCGTTACGGGGCATCGTTTCTCTCGCTCCGAATTCCATCGAGCTTGGAAATCGCTCATTTTTGCGTCGCCAAATATCGTACGAACGCCGTGAAACTTCCACAGGCTTTTCCAGCAGATTTGCACCTGCACTCAAAAAAGTCAAAATTTTTACACATAGACCCCATCAAACGGGAGAAATTGGCCCGGATTGCTCTCATGTGCGTTACGGGGCATCGTTTCTGTCGCGCCGAATTCCATCGAGCTGGGAAATCGCTCATTTTTGCGTCGCCAAATATCGTACGAACGCCGTGAAACTTCCACAGGCTTTTCCAGCAGATTTGCACGTGCACTCAAAAAAGTCAAAATTTTTACACATAGACCCCATCAAACGGGAGAAATTGGCCCGGATTGCTCTCATGTGCGTTACGGGGCATCGTTTCTCTCGCGCCGAATTCTCTCGAGCTGGGAAATCGCTCATTTTTGCGTCGCCAAATATCGTACGAACGCCGTGAAACTTCCACAGGCTTTTTCAGCAGATTTGCACCTGCACTCAAAAAAGTCAAAATTTTTACACATAGACCCCATCAAACGGGAGAAATTGGCCCGGATTGCTCTCATGTGCGTTACGGGGCATCGTTTCTCTCGCTCCGAATTCCATCGAGCTTGGAAATCGCTCATTTTTGCGTCGCCAAATATCGTACGAACGCCGTGAAACTTCCACAGGCTTTTCCAGCAGATTTGCACCTGCACTCAAAAAAGTCAAAATTTTTACACATAGACCCCATCAAACGGGAGAAATTGGCCGGGATTGCTCTCATGTGCGTTACGGGGCATCGTTTCTCTCGCTCCGAATTCCATCGAGCTGGGAAATCGCTCATTTTTGCGTCGCCAAATATCGTACGAACGCCGTGAAACTTCCACAGGCTTTTTCAGCAGATTTGCACGTGCACTCAAAAAAGTCAAAATTTGTACACATAGACCCCATCAAACGGGAGAAATTGGCCGGGATTGCTCTCATGTGCGTTACGGGGCATCGTTTCTCTCGCGCCGAATTCCATCGAGCTGGGAAATCGCTCATTTTTGCGTCGCCAAATATCGTACGAACGCCGTGAAACTTCCACAGGCTTTTTCAGCAGATTTGCACGTGCACTCAAAAAAGTCAAAATTTTTACACATAGACCCCATCAAACGGGAGAAATTGGCCGGGATTGCTCTCATGTGCGTTACGGGGCATCGTTTCTCTCGCTCCGAATTCCATCGAGCTGGGAAATCGCTCATTTTTGCGTCGCCAAATATCGTACGAACGCCGTGAAACTTCCACAGGCTTTTTCAGCAGATTTGCACGTGCACTCAAAAAAGTCAAAATTTTTACACATAGACCCCATCAAACGGGAGAAATTGGCCGGGATTGCTCTCATGTGCGTTACGGGGCATCGTTTCTCTCGCGCCGAATTCCATCGAGCTGGGAAATCGCTCATTTTTGCGTCGCCAAATATCGTACGAACGCCGTGAAACTTCCACAGGCTTTTCCAGCAGATTGGCACGTGCACTCAAAAAAGTCAAAATTTGTACACATAGACCCCATCAAACGGGAGAAATTGGCCGGGATTGCTCTCATGTGCGTTACGGGGCATCGTTTCTCTCGCTCCGAATTCCATCGAGCTGGGAAATCGCTCATTTTTGCGTCGCCAAATATCGTACGAACGCCGTGAAACTTCCACAGGCTTTTCCAGCAGATTTGCACCTGCACTCAAAAAAGTCAAAATTTTTACACATAGACCCCATCAAACGGGAGAAATTGGCCCGGATTGCTCTCATGTGCGTTACGGGGCATCGTTTCTCTCGCGCCGAATTCTCTCGAGCTGGGAAATCGCTCATTTTTGCGTCGCCAAATATCGTACGAACGCCGTGAAACTTCCACAGGCTTTTTCAGCAGATTTGCACCTGCACTCAAAAAAGTCAAAATTTTTACACATAGACCCCATCAAACGGGAGAAATTGGCCCGGATTGCTCTCATGTGCGTTACGGGGCATCGTTTCTCTCGCGCCGAATTCCATCGAGCTGGGAAATCGCTCATTTTTGCGTCGCCAAATATCGTACGAACGCCGTGAAACTTCCACAGGCTTTTTCAGCAGATTTGCACGTGCACTCAAAAAAGTCAAAATTTTTACACATAGACCCCATCAAACGGGAGAAATTGGCCCGGATTGCTCTCATGTGCGTTACGGGGCATCGTTTCTCTCGCGCCGAATTCTCTCGAGCTGGGAAATCGCTCATTTTTGCGTCGCCAAATATCGTACGAACGCCGTGAAACTTCCACAGGCTTTTTCAGCAGATTTGCACGTGCACTCAAAAAAGTCAAAATTTGTACACATAGACCCCATCAAACGGGAGAAATTGGCCGGGATTGCTCTCATGTGCGTTACGGGGCATCGTTTCTCTCGCTCCGAATTCCATCGAGCTGGGAAATCGCTCATTTTTGCGTCGCCAAATATCGTACGAACGCCGTGAAACTTCCACAGGCTTTTTCAGCAGATTTGCACGTGCACTCAAAAAAGTCAAAATTTTTACACATAGACCCCATCAAACGGGAGAAATTGGCCGGGATTGCTCTCATGTGCGTTACGGGGCATCGTTTCTCTCGCGCCGAATTCCATCGAGCTGGGAAATTGCTCATTTTTGCGTCGCCAAATATCGTACGAACGCCGTGAAACTTCCACAGGCTTTTCCAGCAGATTTGCACGTGCACTCAAAAAAGTCAAAATTTTTACACATAGACCCCATCAAACGGGAGAAATTGGCCCGGATTGCTCTCATGTGCGTTACGGGGCATCGTTTCTCTCGCGCCGAATTCTCTCGAGCTGGGAAATCGCTCATTTTTGCGTCGCCAAATATCGTACGAACGCCGTGAAACTTCCACAGGCTTTTTCAGCAGATTTGCACCTGCACTCCAAAAAGTCAAAATTTTTACACATAGACCCCATCAAACGGGAGAAATTGGCCCGGATTGCTCTCATGTGCGTTACGGGGCATCGTTTCTCTCGCTCCGAATTCCATCGAGCTTGGAAATCGCTCATTTTTGCGTCGCCAAATATCGTACGAACGCCGTGAAACTTCCACAGGCTTTTCCAGCAGATTTGCACCTGCACTCAAAAAAGTCAAAATTTTTACACATAGACCCCATCAAACGGGAGAAATTGGCCCGGATTGCTCTCATGTGCGTTACGGGGCATCGTTTCTGTCGCGCCGAATTCCATCGAGCTGGGAAATCGCTCATTTTTGCGTCGCCAAATATCGTACGAACGCCGTGAAACTTCCACAGGCTTTTCCAGCAGATTGGCACGTGCACTCAAAAAAGTCAAAATTTGTACACATAGACCCCATCAAACGGGAGAAATTGGCCGGGATTGCTCTCATGTGCGTTACGGGGCATCGTTTCTCTCGCTCCGAATTCCATCGAGCTGGGAAATCGCTCATTTTTGCGTCGCCAAATATCGTACGAACGCCGTGAAACTTCCACAGGCTTTTTCAGCAGATTTGCACGTGCACTCAAAAAAGTCAAAATTTGTACACATAGACCCCATCAAACGGGAGAAATTGGCCCGGATTGCTCTCATGTGCGTTACGGGGCATCGTTTCTCTCGCGCCGAATTCCATCGAGCTGGGAAATCGCTCATTTTTGCGTCGCCAAATATCGTACGAACGCCGTGAAACTTCCACAGGCTTTTCCAGCAGATTTGCACCTGCACTCAAAAAAGTCAAAATTTTTACACATAGACCCCATCAAACGGGAGAAATTGGCCCGGATTGCTCTCATGTGCGTTACGGGGCATCGTTTCTCTCGCGCCGAATTCTCTCGAGCTGGGAAATCGCTCATTTTTGCGTCGCCAAATATCGTACGAACGCCGTGAAACTTCCACAGGCTTTTTCAGCAGATTTGCACCTGCACTCAAAAAAGTCAAAATTTTTACACATAGACCCCATCAAACGGGAGAAATTGGCCCGGATTGCTCTCATGTGCGTTACGGGGCATCGTTTCTCTCGCGCCGAATTCCATCGAGCTGGGAAATCGCTCATTTTTGCGTCGCCAAATATCGTACGAACGCCGTGAAACTTCCACAGGCTTTTTCAGCAGATTTGCACGTGCACTCAAAAAAGTCAAAATTTTTACACATAGACCCCATCAAACGGGAGAAATTGGCCCGGATTGCTCTCATGTGCGTTACGGGGCATCGTTTCTCTCGCGCCGAATTCTCTCGAGCTGGGAAATCGCTCATTTTTGCGTCGCCAAATATCGTACGAACGCCGTGAAACTTCCACAGGCTTTTTCAGCAGATTTGCACGTGCACTCAAAAAAGTCAAAATTTGTACACATAGACCCCATCAAACGGGAGAAATTGGCCGGGATTGCTCTCATGTGCGTTACGGGGCATCGTTTCTCTCGCTCCGAATTCCATCGAGCTGGGAAATCGCTCATTTTTGCGTCGCCAAATATCGTACGAACGCCGTGAAACTTCCACAGGCTTTTTCAGCAGATTTGCACGTGCACTCAAAAAAGTCAAAATTTTTACACATAGACCCCATCAAACGGGAGAAATTGGCCGGGATTGCTCTCATGTGCGTTACGGGGCATCGTTTCTCTCGCGCCGAATTCCATCGAGCTGGGAAATCGCTCATTTTTGCGTCGCCAAAT
>NW_027613816.1:0-33310 GCF_965212315.1 Lampetra planeri
TCTGTTTTATTTACATAATAGCAGACGTTAAAAAAAACCACAGACATCATCTTTTTGTATTTTAAACACATGAATGAATGCATCATCCTGTGATTCAAAAGAACCAGTGGCCCAATTTAAAAAAAAAAAATCCTGTAGTTTCCAGTTATTACAAATGTGTTGGTCATACACACACGCACACACACACACACACACACACACACACACACTGGCGTGATCGATCCGTTGTGCCATGTGAGAGCTGTGTGTGATGGGAAGCCAGCAGGGGGATGGTCGATGTTCTGCTGCTTGCTGTCTGTGTGTGTATTCTCATATTCTCCACAGACAGCAGCGGGTGTAATACTCCGTGAGGTTTTTCCAACTTGGGGATTAGAGAAGCAGCCATCAACCTTATCCTCCTAAAGCCTCGAGTGTGGTGGATTTCCACCAGCTTTTTGACGACCACAGGGAGAGGAGAAGGTTTCACCCCCTACCTGAGGTACAGTACGACTCCTTATTATTTTTTTTTGTTTTCATCCAGTTTGACAGTCTTGTTTGACCTGCTGCTGATGGACATATTCATGTTGATCACGATGTCTCACAATAAGTCCGTATACAAATGACCATTGGTATTAACACAAGTGTTTTTCATTCTCATGCTCATGTTACATTGAACCCTCCATTAACTGTAGCTTCTGTCATGAAGAGAACATTTGACTGACATTCTACCATCAAGATATATGACTGATCATGTCCAGTCACCTCAATGTCAAAACACAAATATTTACTTTGACCCCACACAGAATGCTGTAGGTAAATTGGTTTCTCTTCTTCTTTTATACAACCCTAAAAATACAGGTGGATTGTTGACAAAGCAAAAAAAATGTTGAAACCTCAATTAATGACAGATTATAATGATCTAAATTGAAAATCATAAAATGACTTCAAGCTATGCCCTGTATAGATTTTGTATTAATTGAATCGAATTGACATGGTTTAAATACCCACGTAATAACTCTGAGGTTGTATTCACAGAAGGTTGCACCCCTTGAACTTTGTGTTATGAATGTAAGTGTTGATAAAAGACGGTAAACATTAGTTTTTGGGTGAATGCAGACACCTTTCCCTCACATTCTCAGGAGTTGGTTGAGGCTTCTGCTGACACACAAACAAGAGTTGTCATTCAACTGCAAATCTATGTTGGATGTCTGTATCATTTCTAAGGCGTGTTTCTGTGGTTTAACTGGTTGTAACAGTTGTAGGTATAGAATTCATGTTACAAACGGTCTGTAAAGTATTTTCAGCAAAACCAACATAACAATGTATTTCTAATGTAAATTAATTATGAATCAGATTACTTCCTGCCCTGCACAATTAAATTAAACCACTCAACTTAATTATGGATAGTGTCGTCCACAGAATTCATAACATATTCATGTTCTCAGATACATAATTAATGAAATACATGACTGATGTGGCACAGCATCTTCTGAATTGGAGATGACCAAGGGCATCATGTTGCACCCACACTCAGCTCCTTTCGGTAGACAGGAAGTGAGTTAACGTCAGATAAATGCTGATAATATTGCACGCTCGCTTGATTCCATCACATAACAAAACATGGAAATCCTCTTATAAGCACTGCTGGAGTTGAGAAATGACCACAGGGAGCGGAAATGTCCATGCAGCAGTTTTCATTATCGAAAATGTCTTGACTTAATCACCTCTTTGGTAAACATGTCATAGTCAGCATAGCATTGTTAGTGTGTGCTGGATTAAAGACCTCATCCTCATACATCATACCAGTCATTTGTTGTGACGCCATGTTTACCTTTGAAGGCGTGTTGGCACTGAATATGTTAATTCCTGATTGTCACAGTACTTCCTACTGTTTTCTTTCCTCATTTTTTTTTTATGTTGCTCAAACACCTGCAACTCCAGAAAGTCTTTACATAATACTGTCAGTTCAGTGGGGTCACTGGAACACAGAGGAAGAAGTTGTAATGTACTCCCAAAGCAGCGACCTCTGATGCTGGTGTGTATTTTCTGTGTGCTCATTGCAGACATGGACAGGGACCGTGGGTCTATCGGCAGGTGGATGTCCAGGACCACGCTCACTACATTGTGGCCTTCTTTGTGCTGGTGATTGGGACTGTGGGTGTTACTGGGAATGCCTTGGTCATGTATGCATTTTATTGGTAGGCATATTTCCTTCTGGACAAGGGGGGTCATGACTTTATAGCTACATGCTGCATTAAAAGACCCGTTCATAGGACACAGACGAAATGAATACAATCTCTAGTCCACTGGAGTGGGCCACTAGAACACCCTAAAAAATGGCCAAAGTGGGAAAAGAATAAAAAATAATTACTTCCATTCCATACTTCCATAATTACTTGTTTCCATCAGCTTACAATGAATCCATCATGTTGCCCCACTATTCGTCCTCTCTCTCTCTATATATATATGTGTGTGTGTATAGATATAGGAATAGTGGAGTAGTATATACTGTATATTATTCCTACCAGCCTTATTTGAAATGAATTTAAAATTCCATGCCTTTTAGAGAACATAGTGTGAGTAATTACTGATGACAAATGCACATAATACACATATGTATAGCGTTTCCCCCTGACGTTTTTCTTAATGCCATAGTGCTTCAACCCATCCTCATCAAGGCACCACATGCTTCAGAAAATACAGTACTCCTCATTACTCCATATCCATGAAACAGATCCATTTCAACATCGATTGTGAGCAAATGCCAACATTCCAAGCTGTGCCAAAAGTATGAAGCTGATGAAACACATCTAGTCTTCTGACTGGGTGCGGCCACCATGACGGCCTGTGACGTCAGCAGAAGCAAGTTTTACTTCAGTTACTTCAGGAGTATGTTTGTCCGACAAATGATGCCATTAGAGTGGGTTGACTCTGCTAGTCCCTGAACAGGCAGAGAAACAATGGAATCCACATGAAACCCACGAGAATTAACTCCAGTCAGTTGATCTTGTCGTTGAAGTTTGACTGCTGTACATGTTTCTATCAACAAGAGTGGAAAAGGACCTCAGTCAGTGTCACAATTAGAAAGTGGGCTGTGGCAGTCGCGCCAGGCCGCATGCTCAGTGGGGACACACCCGAGCATGAACACCTTGTGATGCCTTTTAGTCAGTGCAGTGTTTGCCTGTTGCAGGGTTTGTAAAAAGGACAAAACAGTGAGTTCTTGCATTGGAAGTAGGCCACAAATGTCACAAGCCTACCCAGAAAGGCTGCTGTCTTCTCAGTAGCCCGCCAGGCATTCAATACTGGGAAAGAGCTGAGCGATTTCCGAACTACTGGATAAATCAATGCAGGAATTTGACAACTCAGTCTGCCGCAGGCTTTCTACATACTGTGTAGAACCATTCAGCTCTACATGCTAGATCCAATCCAAAGAAGAAAAATACATGTGAGGGATACAAATATCTTCCTATGAGTACATGGGTTACAACTCATCATCATATTTGCAGGTGGTCTGAGTCCCAAGAAACTTTGTGACTATATTCATGTCACAAAGCGGTCGATAGTTCGATAAATGATCAGTACATCTTGATTACGTTTGCCTGGTCTTGTTTGATTTCTTCTTTTTCCTGACAACTCTGATTATTCCCAAAGCTGCTTATCTGGTGTGGAACAGGGTTAGTGTTATAGGTCCTTCACAGATATTTCAGTAATTGTCCCCATTTTTATATTGCATGTTTCATCACGTGTTATCAAGTTTTGTTAGTAAGTTTCCGTTTTGGACGTTAATATTTTGTTGAAACCAATGTTGGACAAATCCAACCTTGTAATGTGCTGTTCATCCTGTGTTCCAGTAACAAGAAACTGCGGACTCCTCCTAATTTTTTCATCATGAACCTGGCTGTGAGTGACTTCCTCATGGCCATCACTCAGTCGCCCATCTTTTTTATTAACTCTCTTTACAAGGGGTGGATTTTTGGTGAAACAGGTATCTTTTAACTATATCCACTACACTATAGCATCCATGTGTGTGGCAGAGAATTATAAATGAGATGTTCCCTCTTTATCTCATTTTCCTTCTTTCCCTCCTCTTACAGGCTGTAAAATGTATGCTTTCTGTGGGGCTTTATTTGGAATCGCTTCCATGATAAACCTTCTGGCCATCTCTATAGATCGCTATATTGTCATCTCCAAGCCTCTTCAGGCAATTCGATGGACTTCCAAAAGACGTACCTGCCTTATCATTTTCCCTGGTCTGGTTGTACTCTTTAGCCTGGAGCCTCGCCCCACTCTTGGGGTGGAGTAAGTCACTTATTTTTTCACATCCTCACATCTTTGCAACTACCTTTATATTTTAGGCCTTACATGTTTCCATCTTTGCTTTTTTAAGGTTCATATATACCAGAGGGCCTGATGACCTCTTGCACATGGGACTATGTGACGTCCACTCCTGCCAATAAAAGCTATACGTTGATGTTATGCTGCTTTGTGTTCTTCATCCCTCTGGCCATTATTTCCTACTGTTATCTGTGCATGTTTCTGGCAATCCGCCATGCAAGCAGGTGAATGAATAAGCATAGGTGAATAAGCTGACCTTTACACTACATGAACATAATCAAAATGCTGCCATTCTGAGATTTACCTCATACTGTTTGGAGACTGGACCCGTTTTGAAGTTTTTCATATAAGTTAACTTGCAAAATGGAACAGGATGAGTTTATTTTTTATGTAATTTATGTTATATAAGTTTATGTTCTAAATCATAAAATACAACAAAGCAACAAAGCTTTTGGAACCTTAATCTTTGGGGTTCTGATTTCCTAGTTGAATGCATTTACAAGAGGGGTAAAATGTGTGGTGGATCAAATTTGAACAGGATTATCGGTGACACTCTTAATATGACACTGATCTACTGGTTCAGTATTATTATTAAATGTCAGTATATGTGAAGTTTTGTTTCTGCATTGCATTGCACAATTCTCCATTTCCATGTAAAATGTCAATCAAGTGAAACTGGGTACTTTATATCCTTTTCTTCCCGAACAGAGACGTAGAGAAGTTTGGGTCTCAGGTGAGGAAGTCAACCTTGATTCAGCAGCAGTCCATCAAGACTGAATGGAAGTTGGCCAAAATAGCCTTTGTGGTCATCATAGTGTTTGTGCTCTCCTGGTCGCCCTATGCATGTGTCACCCTCATCGCCTGGGCTGGGTAAATACACACTATGACACAGGCCTCTTTATGCTCCACTGACCGATGTTGCAAACAGTCTGAATGTATTAGGATGTATGTACAGTCATCCTGGAGGGACCCTGGAATAAAACATACAGGATGCTTGCTTGCACTGTATAATTTCTTTCAGCCATTATTATGAAGTGAGCTCTCTGTTCTTAAAGAACATTATCATCTGTCCAATGCTGAAAGTCCAACTCATCAGAAGTGATGTTATTTTGCAGATATGGAAGCATCCTGAATCCGTACTCCAAAGCTGTCCCAGCTGTTATAGCAAAGGCCTCAGCTATCTACAACCCTTTTATCTATGCCATCATTCACTCAAAATACAGGTGAGTGCAGTCGTTCAACCAGTCAGAACAGTAGCTGGAAGAATGTGAGCAAACTGTATTTTTCAACAGGGGACACTCTAGCTGAAAAGGTCCCATGTCTGCATTTCCTCGCCAAAGCCCCAAAGAGAGACTGCATATCAGATCACACAGTGACTCGTCCTTCAGGGACTCGCTTCTGAGCAGATCCACCTTCAAGAACAAGTTCCAAAGAGTTTCTTCCTCTATATCTATAATAGACACAGTAAGTTTGGCTTTTTGCATGAGAAAACAAAACATACAACTTAATTAATTTTAAAATACAAAAGAAAGACTAATATTTAGCCGTTGATAATTTAAATGTTACTTATTTCACTGTAGCCAATCTACAAATGCTCATATCGGAGGGTGGAGTCATTTTAATATACACTTACCTGAATATTCACTTCAGTGTTCTAGTTAATATCATATTGACATTATGCAGCAGGTTTGGAGTGATGTGGAGTTAGACGCTATCGAGCACAACCATTGTCTGCAGCCCAGCTCTTCTCTCGGAGCTATGAGGGACAAAGAGTACAAATCTTTGATTAAACAGACCCGAGACAAGGAACCACAATGCCAGGAACACATTGGGTATGTTGTTGAATGTTTTTTAAAATTTTTATATTCAAATTTAGTGAAGTGGGCCTTATGGCATGTGATATTATGATTCTTTGTTTTTCAAATTAAATTAATTTAAATTGTGTTGCAGACATCCTACAGAGAGGCCCATGGAAAGATGTAGCCTGAAGTCGTCACCTGACTGTAGACATGGTAGTGCCTTTGGCTTTGGAGAGGAATGGGAATCCTGAAAGCAGGGAAAAAACAGAGACAATGAGAATGCCAGGACGATGAGAAATATAAGGAAGAAGCAGGAACAGGAAAGGGAACAGCAAGTACAGAAGGAGGAATATGAGAATGAATTGCCCAGGTTGCTTGGATAATGCTGTATATGCTCGTTCACGTGCCACGGGACAAGACTGACCAGCTGGACCATTTCTACTATGTGAGAAAATACAGCACACAGACAAAACAGATGGAAAGGCTGTGTGGTTTACAGTCTCTGGGCATTCCTGCTCACCTCCTAAGAGTATGCACAGAGATATCTCTCCCAAACTGCATAGACTGATTGGATCTGTGCACACCAGTCTGTGTCATGTGATCATGTCCATCAATCCAGTGACCCATCATGTAAATGTCAATGACTGGTCAGTGTGCAGTCACGTTTAGCGACACCGTAAACCAGTTTGTGTCCAAGCTCCAAGCATTTTTCACAACTGCTGGAGCATTTCCTATCAGGCAGTTGCATTGCAAAGGGTGGCACAGTGGTGCTGTGTTCAGCCTCACAGCAAGAAGGTCCCCGGATTGATTCCTGGCCGGCAGGCTCTTTCTGTGAGTTGGCATGCTCTCACCCTGTCTTTGTGGTTCTCTCTGGGTACTCTGGCTTCCTCCCACCTCCAAAAGCTTACTGTAAATTGGCTGGAGGTGTGAAGAGTGAATGATCTGTCTTCACCCTGCGATGAAGTGGTGATTCATCCAGGGTGTACCCCGCCGCTTGCCCCTTGACAGCTGGGATCAACTCAAGCATAAACCGAGAGCCTTAGCAGGAGCAAGCAGAAGATGATGAACAAACACACCTCACCTCTGTCAGAATGATGCTCCCTCAGTGCTTTGTAAAAGACCATTCAGGCTACGCTACCTTTGTTTACAACTTGTATCCTTGCCAAGATGAACAACGAAAGAATGCGGATACGACAACAGGTCCCTGTGTACTCATTTTCAACATAGAGTTTTCATAGGCTACCTCATTTATCACACTAGTTCCAGGCTCGTGCGATGAGTCTGTCACTTCTCTCTTGCATCGTGGAAACGCTGCTTTTGATTGTAAACTGCTCGTTGTCACTCTCACAGGATACAGCGGGCAAGATAAATGTTGAAAACATCAGTATGTTTCTCAGTAAATATTAATACATGTTAAAGGGAGAGGATAAAAGTGCAGCAAAAGTAGGCAGCACAGGGTCTGACAGTCAATGACACACCTTTTTTGCTCACTGTATGTATGTGTGACTGGATGAGAGCAGTCATCATGTTATGACCTATAGCCTGAGTTGAGGCACTTGGTTATTACTTCACTACTCACATATTTTGGAACAGAGTGTGATGTGAGTTTATGCTACCAAATCCATGAAGCCACGATGACATTCAACATTCTTGTTAAGTCAGATTCCAAACTGGAAATGAATAATTCTCAGGAAGAGTACTGGCACAGCAGCAGTCAGTGGGATGTTTGTATGTGGTGCTGAATTAAATCCTGTTAATCATACATTGTAAATGTTTGAGACAATCATATGCTGTTTTTTTCCAAGTCAAGGGAATTGTATCTTTATAATTTACTGGTATTCTAAAGCTCTGAACGATATGGAACAATTAACACCAAATTGTTGGTATAAAGTGTTATTTTTAAACATGTCTAATGATGTATGTATGTATGTTACTACTGCAAAAGCCCCTGCAAAAGTTATTTAAAGGGCCACACACATGTTACCGCCACACACTAATTTGTAACCATTAATGATGATGAGATGATGAGGAGGAGGGCTGACTGATCTCCAACAGCAGATTCAAAATCATGACAGTTGTCTCACTTGTCTCTGAGCCAACTATGTCCATCAAAATTACAATTCTGAAGCTTTGACCCCATTATGTTTGTTGCACCCATCATGCACTGTGAGCATGGTCTTTATTCACATTCAAGCCCTCCCTGCCCAATAAACACCCCATTTTGAAAAGTCTTTGAACTCTGAGGACATCCCGAGTCACTGACTTATCCACCCATGTAAGGATAATGTACAAGCATGCTCTGCAGCTAAGAACGAGCACACTTCGGTGGTTCAGTAGCTTTATACTTTTTTTTTTTGCTGCTAGGCTTCCCATCGATGCATTACCATATATCGACATAGCACACATGTGGCTGAAAGCCTGCTCAGCTGACCTACGCAGCACAATTCAAACATCCGATAACAGCTACTGTAGTTTTTACTAGCTTTGTAAGTGGACCATAGACTACAGCATCCTGTTTTAAAACGTGTACTGTGATTTTCCTCATACTTTACAATCTGTGAGGAAATTATTAACGTGGCTTATTGTATGACATACGCCAATACCAAAACCTGCAGAACAATCAGGGGTCTGCACAGGGAGGGGAAAGTATACTGCAGCTCACTGTCTGACACTGACAAATAAAGTAGATGACGAGAAACATTAGAAAAAGGACTGCACTGGGTGAATTAATATGCTTAAAAGATCAACAATGATCTTGTAAAGTGTGGTGATGAATGAGTTGGTGAACATGCAACAAACCATAACCTTGTTTTGAAATCTCTCCAAATTTGTGACAGCAGCATCAGCCCTGGACTGCACAACATGAGCTACGTGCTTGAAGATGGGAAAGCATTCCCATGGAGAAGATGGCAGGAATAGTAAACCACCTACTGGGCACAAATTGAATATTGGCTGTAAATCCTGAGCATTTACTCGTGCACTTTCTGTACCGACCACAGGAGGGCACACAAACACCATGACAGTCCTGTAGCAATAAAAAAAAAAGTTGTACAAAGATGAAGGACAGATGTATCGGGAAAGTAAGTAAGAGCACGTACAAAATGTAGATGTTAAACATTTACATGGGAATGTGCTGTGTAACATAGTCAACTAAATATCTCCACAAACAAAACATATTGTCCATGTAAAATAACAAATAACCAAATGACTTGTATGGTGAAACATTTTGTTAACAGCTTTTGCCCAAGTGTTTCTGAGCCAGCCACCAAATACTAACTTACTTATGTTTGCTACCTCCCAGTAACACATACGTCGACAGAGTGACTGCAAAAGTGGCCCATTTGCCTTTGCTGCAGCTGTAAATGTTTCTTTTTCAATGCACAGCCAAATAACTGCCTTTAAATACTGGACGTTACAACAATGGTTTGGGGGTCAGTTCATTATTATTATTATTATTTATTATTATTATTAATTATTTATTATTATTAATAATAATAATAATAATAATAATAATAATAATAATTTACTACAAAACTCTAGTACCATTTAAAAATATATATCAGACAATAAAATGATAAATACACATACACAACATGATTATAACTCAAGTGTGTTAAAGTAAACATTACAATAATTCAAATAACACCCTCAGAGGAGGAACCTACCACCAGTGGTCCCAAAGTTAATGACTACAGTGTATTTATGAACAAGTACGAGCACAGAGCGTCCTTTCAGACAAGCACTTAATGGAAGAGTCCCCCGGTAAATTATATATGTCATTTTCTTTATTGACGATATATGTCAATCCCCTGAGTCAACAACTAACTAACTAACTAACTAACTAACTAACTAACTAACTAACTGACAAGTTAACTGCCGTATAAGCTAGTGGCTGATCAAATCAGTATGGTGAGTATGGAGGCCGGTGTTTCCATACTTCCATACTACAGGGCGCTAGCATTAGCAGCATTAGCTTACACCTCGCTCGGACCATTTACGGTGTCTCTCGCGCAGTAGTTAGCTCACGGCTGACAGCGTTTTAAGATTCACCAGCAGCAGAGTCACACGGTGGAGACAAGTCCGCCCCCCCACACACACACCCCGCCATGCCCCCCTCCCCTCCCTCCTCCCGGCCATGCGGAAGTTTGACTTTCTCTCCGTCCAGTTGACTTTCCAAGCTGAAAACCGACGGTCCCTAAGTGATGACTTTTCTGCTTCCGAACAGCAGCTCCCCTCCGGCTTCACAAGGTGAGTTAACTTCCGCACGGAATTCTGAACGCACGACGCCGGGAAAGTTCAGTTCGTGTCGCCGTTATTCTGTTTAGGTAAAATGAGCCTTTTAAGAAACTGGAAATTTACTCCACGAACCCGAAATAAACCATTTAAATCAAAGTGCGCGTAAGCGTTGATAAGTACGTGTTCATTGTCGCTGGTATTGATATGATACTAAATCAGAAAAAACCCCCACATGTCACATGCGAATGTTCCTTCGAATTGTCACCGGGCATCCAAAGACAGCGGTGCTGCATCCTCTGTGTACGGTACCTAGAGAAGTGAGGAGGGACCTGATCCACTTCTTCCTGTCATCACCGCAGAGCTGCATCCAAGTCCCTGTGTTCAGAGACCCATGAAAACTCCCATTATTGGTCCACAGCTACTGTTGTATAGAACTGTCTTTTATGATTTAGGGTCTTAGCACCCACGGGATCATACAAGCATGGACCAGATCATCCACGTTGTATTTACTTTTGGGATTTAGACAGAGTTAGAAATAGTTTTTTGGCACAACGATGTTCTATTCAAGTGTTACCATGCCTGGGTTAACTGTTGCTTTAAGACTGCACATGTGCAGGCAGTGTGTGGATATAAACTATCTACATATATTATATACTCCCATAAAGGTCAGGTTAGAACATGTTGTCCCCACTTAAACCAGAGAGATTCAGTGGTTTTGTTTTGTTTTATTATTGTTCTTATTTTACTACATGAGTGGTATTGACAAACAATTTGTGATGGATGACTGTACTAGGCGAGTGACTGAGAGGATGAAGCATGTACTTCATTCTGTGAGTCAGCATGTCCTGAGGTGATGTCACCAGGCAACATTGTCCTGCAGCTTGTGAAATGAGCATGACGTGTGAAAGAACAAACACAAAACACCCCCATGTTCGCCCAGCGTCAGACACAATGTTTTTCCGATACCTGTGGATTTCCGGAAAGAAACTTCACAGGGACACGTCTGTAAATCTGACACGTGCAGTCTAAAGGGCACAAGGGGTTAGGCAGTCATGTTCAACTTTGTTCAGCCGTGTTTGATCCCCTGTAAAGGAAGTTTTTCTATTGAGGGTTTCTTTTTACGAGACACGTTTCCTCAGTTTTCCTAACAAATATATTTTTCCAGGTTTTTAATATGAATACAAGCCCATTAAATCTGTGTGCACAAGGGATGACTGTGGTTAAAACTGTATGCTGTTTTAATATTTTGGTGTTCACCACACCCCTACTGTTCGAACAGACAGAACATTCTAGTAACGTTATACTAATTTCATGTGTAACCAGTTGTTGTAACTGTAACTATGACAACAGTCCTCAAATTAAATCAGGGTGTGGTAAACTAACATCTAGTCCAAGAACATCTGTAAGGTGAACGTTGGCCATCAGGTCCCATTAGCGTGTTATGTTCCAATCTTTTTTTGTGTCGTGGTGAAAGTGCTGAAATATTTCAAGCACACTTACCACGGCCTTGATTTGGGTGCTGTTGATTCAATGCATGTGTCTGCTCTTGTCTGCTCATGATATCATTAGGGATTGTAAAACAAGCAGGGACATGATGAGTGAAATGTTTGTTATCTCCATATAAGGAAATGAAATAGTGCTGTAGGGGCGGCCCAGGATGGCTCTCAGTTTGATCCAGTGTATGTTGCAATCATCTTCAATATTGTTACGTATTCTCACAGGATGTCCCATTTGGGTATGAAATTGAACACTAAAGGCTTTCTAATTTGAACAACTGACACGGTTTAGACAATGGGTCTTAGAGCTGAATGATATGAATGGATGATATCCTTTATTTGAGGACAGTTTAGAAATTAGTGTCCTTATAATACGTCTGTGACAGTCGTTCTAAGGCAATCAATGGGTTCATCTTTCATCGAATGCTTAAGAAGTTTGTCAGATTTTCAATTTGATTAGATATAGATTATAGATGATCTTCAAGCACACGTGAAGATTGATTTTACATACATGAATATATCGGTAGATATTTGAGACAATTGGTAAATGATGTTCAACTCAGGCCAACTGTAGGTTTTCACTTCCTCTCTATCACTTTCAGGTGTGATTTATTTATTCTCCTAACTCCTATCTCCACTATTACCTGCTACCACTGCTCTTCCACCCAGGACGCACTAAACCTGTCCTGCCACCTTCCAGGCCTGATGATGAGTCAGTGTTGGGCTTGCGATCGTGTAGGTGGTTGGTGACCAGGGGACGGACTAAAGCAGGTGGTGCTGTGACCCCGAGTGTAGCATTGACTTACAGCCTCAAAACGCAAATGACAAGGTTATTATGTATATACAATTCTGTACTGCCATAATTGTGTCAATTTTCCTGCAATTACAATGCACAAAGCATGATTGTCAAGGCGTGATATATATTTTGTAACATTTTAATGTCATGCACCCATCTGTAGCCAAGAACTCTTCTGATTCATCTCCAGTCACCATAATTTTATTTAAATTTGTGTAGCAGAGATACAATGGATTTCTTGTTTCTTGCTTTGGTTCAGTGGTCGCCACAAAAATGAACCAAGAAGAGTGTCTCAGAATTAGACCCAGCTTAGCTCTGTATTTCCTCTTTTCCCATATCATTGCAATGTAGTGTGTGTGACGTTGCACTGCTTGTGGACTTGGCCTTTGATGTCATGTTTTCATGTCAACATCCTCGCTTCCTGTTAAGCAGGGCAAAGGTGACATATTTTCACAAGAGCTGTGGTTCTGCAGTTGTTCACTAAGGAATGACCACTGACAGATTCATTGCAGCCTGGCTTAATACTGTGCTACTCTCACCACATAAAGCAACACGTGCTGTGGAAATATTGTCCAACCATCTAAATAATGTCATAAATTACATGCTGCTTTCAGATTTCAGGGGAGATGGAATGCATGAAGAGCAGAGCTGAAAGTGATGAAATTCAAGAGTGCATGAAATGCTTTACTGATCCAAAAAGTCCTCGCTGGGTCACATTTGTTGATCGGTCTCCTTAATTTGCATGCACATACTGTACGTATAATCAGGACATGGTACTTTTATCTATGATAGCCAATAAGCCAGGTGAACCTGCTGTCCATCATGTGCCTTTCACTCATGTTGTTTTAAACTACAAGTTAAGATGGATTATTGTACATTGTTATTATTATTGTACATTCACCTACTTTCTTCCTCTACAGGCTGGCTGACCCAACCTTCTACAGTTTGAATGCTGTCTATATTTATGGCTCAGGAGATGACTAACCTATGAATTACTGAGGCTTTAGGGGAAAAAAAAAACGATGACACCCTCACAGGTGGCTTACTTTACATTGCTTCACATATCTCAGGTTTCATCTATGTCACGGGACTTCAGTATTCATCTAAAAAAATGTCTTTCGTCCATTTTATGCCTCGTTTGAAAGCATGTCTTTGTTGACCTGTGGGTTTTTTAGAATAAATACACAGTGGAAACATGTAAAGTTATAACACTACACATTCTAGTTTGAAGAATTAAGTTACTCATAAACAACAAAAAAACAATCTCAATAACTTTGAAAATGTGACAGATTGGAATTTCCTAACAAGGTAATGAAGGACAAAACACACAAGATTGAAACCAGTGAAATCCTCCAACATAACGTAACATAACCTGATGAGAAGAATTATCTTGTCCAACCCAATACCAAGTACATATACTTGATTTAAGATATTTCGTCTTACTTAGATCCACTTTTATTTTCACTTTCACTCTCCTCGATTGGTTCTTGTCCAGGGGACCCTTTGTACAACTTGATCACAGTCAAATATCGTTCGGCATGAAAAGACTGGCCCAACAGGTCTGCTGAGCTGGATGATGAAAAGAGAATAGACTGCTGGTGACAAACAAGCACAGACCATACTTCTAATCAGAGGAATGTGTCTGGGCTTCAGGAGAACATGTGGAGGACAGTAATCTTTGCTAAATGCTAGGCTGTTGACTGATTTGTGCCTATGTCGAGTCCAATTCGCCTGTGTCCTTAGTAATACAGATATATGTACAGTCTCTTGATATCAGTCGTGGAAATTGTTTCTTCTTCCTGTAGGTGGAATCATGAGCAGCAGCTACACTGTGTCCCTGGCCGGCCCCGCTCCATGGGGCTTCAGACTGCAAGGCGGGAAGGACTTCTGTCTTCCCCTCACCATCTCCAGGGTGAGTGAGGCACACACCGGCACATGTAGCCCTTCCATGGCAGTCGCCTCTGAGGCATGCGGCCATTTGAAAGGGATGGTGAAAGTGTGTCCTGTCAGTCATCTCCTATGTGACACCCCACAGAGAAGTTCATGGCCCCTGTCACTCAGCCATCCATGGTCTTGACCTGTCTGTCATGGCTGTCGTGTGGACATAACTTAGCCATGTCTGTCAATTCGCAAAAAGTCCCATGAATTCTCTTATGGCTGTATTCACAGGAGTAGGACCATAGCTGTCTGGGACTGTTGTCAGTTTGTCCCAGCCTATCACCCTTAGTTAGTGGTGGTCAGATGTGTTTGCATGCTGTTTCTTCATTGGCTGACTGAATTGCTTCTGTTGAGACATTGCTGCTGCATGACAAAGTATGGGCAAAAATACTGTTGGAAGCAGGGACCTTCTTGCTCTGAGGCCACGGTTCTGACATGGACTAAGAATTGAAAATCAAGCATATTTCCAAGACTTTTCTATCCAGTTGTGGCTTTCCATGTAACTAATGACCTTGGTGGTTGCTGCCATCTTTGAGGAACAGCAGCGCAGCTCACTGTCGGTCTGCCAAACAGCAGTTGACTCCACGGGAATGAAGAGTTTGAGTGACTGACAGGAGCTGTGCATGTTTTAATGTGGACAGCCTAGTGTGGTCCATTCTTGGACACAACTGAATGAGCAGCACTTCTTTGTTCTTGCTACTTCCTGTTATGAATTGATCGTCTCTGTGCCGTGGCCAACGTCAGTGACTGTTTATTTGTTGTTTGATCACATGTTGTTTGAACCTGGTGACTCTTATGTCACCAGTTGTGTTTGGACGTAGTAAGTTCAACAGGGGAAAAGAAAGGCCAACATAGCTGCTCAGACTATTTCTGTGACCTGCTACAGAGATAAAAATGGAATGCTTGACATTTTGTTGTCACCGTGTCAAGATCCTTTGAGTAAGAACATTGTTGTCGTCATATCTTAAAAACAGTACATGATGAAGAAGAAAGAAACAAAAGTGAATTGACAACCTTTATGTTTTCTACAATGTGAATCTTCATCAGATCTATTTGTCAGTTTGTCAAAGTAAACTGTCCAACCTGGACACATTTGTGTCACTGGTGTAAACACAGGATTCAATTCAGAAAAGATTGAAACATTTTACTAATAAAATTGCTTGTGTTTCCTTTATGTGGAAAGTTAAGTCAAGTGCTTTGTGTGGATCGTTCGTCAGTAGCTGCTCATACGAGTGTTGAATGCCTTCCTGTGTCATCAGTGGCTGGGAACATGAACACTTGAAAGCAGCAGCTTTGCAGTCCCTCACATTCCTGCCATCATTCCTGGGGGCACATTTTCATCTCATACATATATATATATATATATTAGATAGAGAATCTATAACATTTTCCTATATGACATGTTGTTTGCTGCTCTCAACTCTCTATCGCCTTGACAACATGGACTCATGACTATGTTTATGTTGCAATTTTTCATTTATGATTTATGTCAAATATGTCCCGGGCCCTGTTTTAAGTTTCAGGCCCAGCTGTATTCCGAAACAGAGGGATAATTGACATATGTGGAAACATCTGCCAACAGTTTAACCATTACTTCAGTTCCTGCATTAAATGAATGACTAAAAAAATTGTGCAGCCCACAAGCCTATTTCAAGGTCCATGCGAGACCCACAATGCTTTGTAGCCGTAATTGGCCATACAGAATAGATATTGGTTGTCAGACTGGATGAGATTTCATTCACTTTGCTTTCCAGGGGTTGTCACAACCAAAGCATTATGATGTAATTACGCTTTATATATGGTATTTATATAAAGCTCATGAACAGTACAGTCTGTGTGGATAGGTCTCTATCAGACTTGCACATCTGGACACTGCAATTTTACTTCATTCAGCAAACTGCTCAAGCTCTCAGGTTGTGTGGTGATCGGATGTGAACAGCCCTTTTCAAGTCCAGCCACAAATTCTCCATACAATTATCGTCTGGGTTTTGACTCGGCCGCTTCAGAACATCCAAGTTGTTTTCTTTAAACCACTCCTCTGCAGCTTTTGCTCTATGCTTTGGATCATTGTCTTGCTGGAAAATAAATCTTGTCCCAAGTTCTCTCGCAGACAGAATCAGATTCCTTCAGGATTTACCTTTATCCCCCACAGCATGATGCTGCCACCACCATGCCTCACAGTGGGGATGGTGTGTTGGTGGTGGTGTGTAGTGTTTGGTGTCTGACAAACATAGTGGCTTTTCTGATGGTCAAAAAGCTCCATTTTGGTCTCATCAGACCATAGAACTTTCTTCCAATTAACCACAGAGTCTCCAGCATGCTTTTTGGCTAACTCCAGTCGAAATTTAATAGGACTCTTCCTTTACAGTGGCTTTCTCTTTGCCACTCTCCCATAAAGTTCTGCCTGGTGAAGAACCCAGGCAGCAGTTGTTGAATGTGGTCTACCCCATCTCAGCTGCTGGAGCTTCTTTCAGAGTAGTGATGGTGTCTTGGTGGCCTCTCCCACTGGTCTCCTCCTTGCACGGATTCTCAGTTTGTGAGTCAGTTTACACACATGCCATATTCCTTTCATTTGTTGGTGATGGATTTAACAGAATTCCAGGGTATATTTAGTGACCTAGACATTTTTTTGTATCTTGTACCTGACTTATACTTTTCAATAATAGTTGTTTTGTAGTGTTCTTCTGTCTTCATGGTGTACTGATAGCCAGGAATACGGATTAACCAGTGGATGGACCTTCCAGACACATGTGTCTTTATGCTATAATCACTTGAGACACTGCACTCACATGATCCCTATGTTACCAGTTGTGAGACCATGAGCACTAGTTGGCTGGATCTTTGTTGAATTAGTCACTTTAAAGAGAGCCAATACGGAAGCAGTCACTTATTTAGCATTACATATTTTTATTAAATTCAAACAAGTTTGTAGGACTTGTTGTCATGGTGACATGAAAAAGTGAGGGGTGAAGGAAAAAGTTTTGTCCATAGAAGCCAATTTATATTGACCCTGGTGGATTCATAAAAGCAGTTAAAGTGTAAAACATCCTGGGAGGTTAATACTTTTTATCAGCACTGTATATGGCCGGCTGCTTATTGTAGGCACCCACCAATTTTATCATGTACCAGTTTTATTTTGCTGTTGCAATTGTTTGTCAGGGAGACTGAGAAAAATGTTTTTTTTTTTTTTTTTTTTTAAATTAACTGAACTCCTGTATAACACCTATGTAAAATCCTGCGTGTCTTTCAGTGAATGAGGCCAGTGTGCATGGTAAACTATTCTAAATGTGTTTTGTGTTTAAACAATGCAGAGTACTTTTAAACACAGCCGCCACTGAATATTGTATGGATGACTTGTGCAGGAAGGAACTCATTATGCAGGCATCCTTATATGTGCTGGTGTTAGTTCCTGTTGCCACAGACTCCAGACTCCTGGGACGGATGGAGTCTGTGGTTATTCCAGTTCCCTTTCAGGCATTTCATCCACTTACATCTTTTTCTTTAAGTATTAGATATTACTATGGCTCAGAACCTTGTTGCTATACACTTTCTATTTACTTTTTTATCCCCAGGTCACCTCGGAGTCAGCAGAGTGCAATATTCCTCTCTTTTTTCCCACCACCCCTCACGCCCCCATTTGTCTTTTTCTGTCGCATAGTTTGTTGTTACAATGGCATGTGATACTCCAAGTGAACAGTTATACAAACTGCTGCGTTTTAGGCTGGTCGCCGTGTCTCCAGATGTGTTCCTCTTTAATCACCACCACAATGTTTTAATATTCGGAGGATTATTTCATGTCAACCAGAAGGGGAAATTGCTTTTTTTATGGTTAATTTAAGTGAGACATATCAGCAGCCACACTCAAGCAAACTACATGGAAAGGGATCGAGTGGTCGTCTAACCCTCCTAAATGTCAGATGCAGACTTCCCCAGAAGGCAAATAGAGGTACTGTAACATGGCCTCCCCCATAAATGTATATCTTGGTAGATATTTCAAATTCTTTTGAAAACCTTTGTTTAGTGCACCTTGCCTTTCAGAGTCCTACATTATGTAAGTGGAAGCTTGTGTAAATTATGAGTGACAGTACAGTTATTCAGTCATGATCTGTAATTGAAGCTTGACCCCTCTGCACCTCCCCCTTTTGTATGATATGAGTGCAGAGCAGAAACGTCTTTGAGGAAAAACAGGAAATGATTAAAATTCCTGAGATAAATGAGACAAATGCACCAATATTAAATTCAGGGGACACACGTCTTGGCAAAGGTCTTTTGAAACAAATGCACTATGTCAAAGGACAGTATAAAAGTTGAATTGCCTCTCTAGGGTAGTGTAAGTGTAAGCTATTATTACTTGTTGACTGTGACAACTTTACCACTCTACAAGTGGTTCTCCCAAAAGTGTAGCGTGAAGAATAAAATACAGTCATTAAAGAAAATCGCTGTCATTATCCAGTCAATAGAAAAATAAAATACTTGATAAGCCTGTTGGAGAGAGCATAATGTGAATGGACATAGAGCCTTTGCACGCTCAGATCAGGTTCAGAAAAAAACAACAAAATCAAGCTGAGAAAATCTTCCTCGGTATTTGCAGAACCCATTGAGACCGACAGCTTGGGGTCTTTGTAGTACAGCTGCCAAAGAGTGTCTCCAGTCAAATCATTTGCATTTAAATCAGATATACACAAACAAGTTGAGTGTTTCACAGCTTTGTGTATCATCAGTCAAGTCAGACAAGATTTTATTTTTATAGCTCCAAATCACAACGGCTTCCTCATGATGCTCATGTGTTGGATCCCAGTATGATAGTAATTTTGATGCCATCTGCTTTTCATCTTCCTGATTCCTGCTTTTTGGCAGAACAGTTGTTGCCTTTTTGTAGAGGTAAAATGTTGCGTCCCAAAGTCTGACAACAGACATTGTAGGGGATTTATTCCACAGACGTGATATCTGTGGAACTGGCTGTTGGCTGGTTGTGGGTGTGTAGTTGGGTCTGATTTGTGCGTCCAGATGAAGAGGACGTGATGTGGAGCTAGTTAGGTGATGTGGTCTGACAGGGATTCACACAAGAACAAGAGTACAGTTTTTGTCAATGTTGTTATGAAGTTGCTGTGATCAGAGGTGGGAGAGTTGTGTTAATGCCACCAAAGACACATTAATGAACAGGCAGTAGACACTATGGCAAAATGGGTTGGAAAGAGATAATACACATGAGGAAAAGCTGCTGCCTTGCCATCATTCTACCACAAGCAAATTTCCTATGGGAAACACTTCTGCGACCAAATGATAATTGGTGTAGTAAGCATTTCCAAGCTGTGTCATTCAGTTTCTTTGCAACATCATTTATTTTCTGGAGGTGAAATGGACTGAATTTTACACAACCGCATCAGCATTATTTGCTTTGTCACAAATGAATTGAAATGACCAGTGTGACCAACCACCAGTTTTGCAGGTTAACCACTCTGAGGCCCATTTTAAGCCATACAGCAGTTGAATGAGCCATGGATTGATGGATTTGCTCACGCCCTTTCATTTATATGCCTCAGCAGTTCTTGACAGCCTGGATTGTTTCTGACCTGACTAAAGAACAGCCACTATTCAGCACAGGGTTTGTTCCCTTTGTGTGTGTGTGTGTGTGTGTGTGTGTGTGTTTGTGTTGTCATGGTGACCCAACTAAGAGTGCCAGTTAAAGGTGTGACAAGATGCCACAAGATCTCGCGAGATTAAGTCATGACGATTGTTTAAGACCTATTTAGTTGAGTCAATTACCTGACAATCTCTGTTGGAAATGTGGAACAAACATGTGATTTGACACAACCATTTTGGGTGAAAGTAACCTTGGGAAGGCTCTGGAGAAAGTGCTACCTGTCTCGCCAAGTTTAGGCTTATTGAGTGACCAAACAAATAATGGGAGTGTCACAACAACGTCACAGTGATAAAGGTTATAGAAAAGTACATCCTCACCAGACTATAAAAAATAGATTGAAACTTTGACAGAAATAGTGTTGTACGAGCAGATGCTGGTGAGAATTAATAATGAGAGGGGACATGGGACCATTTCTTAACTATGGGGTTGTAAGAAGAACAGGAGTTGAGCGGGTTGTACACTGACTGAGGGGTCGGGGGTTTGAGCTGCACATTGGTGTATGAGTGTGTGTATGAATGGGTGAATGTGAGGCCTTTGGGCACCATGAAGGTGTAGAAAAAGCAAGTGAAGTCCATTTGCTATGTACAGTATATATATATATATATATATATATAGGTACCACACACCATCGATCCACTGTAACCACACCCAACCGAGCTGTCTGAATGTGTAAAATAAAAAGAAATAAGAACTTATTCAGTTGATTGGATCTAAACACCTCAGCCTCATGAAAGTAATCCTTTTAATAACTGTGACGTTTATGAAAAGTTGGTCTGATTCAGCTTTAGCCTCGGGTGTTTGTGATGTTATAATGTCCTTTAACTTATAAGGTCCTTTAACTTAGTCTGCTCTACGCAGACATGACATTCATTTCAGCCTTCACCACAAAATGCCTCCTGTAGCAAACGTAACCACAACCCAGCAGCACAATTTGTATTGGAATAGTGGGGAAGATGATTAATATTCAAAATAATTGTTATCCTTCATCCTCCCTGACTTAAATGTATTTAGTTGGAAATGATGTGCAATAAACACAGGTTCCATAGCTTTCTGTGCTGTGTGAAATCCAATATGTGTGAGATAAGACTTTGAAACATTGGTTTATAAGTACAGTATTGATATGTTTAGTGAGGAATTCCAGTGAGCCCAGAGCTTTGGCAGCAGATTACTCCCCTTTATCTGGAGAGAGTGTCATAAATCTGCCTTTATCAACCACTTTAAAAGCCTCTAAGCAGGATCTCTGCATCACATTTTTCACCAGAAGGAATCATATATATATATTTATAGTTATTGTAATAGTATAATACAATATAATAGTCAGTTATTAGTTGTTTTATATTTATTGGTTAACTGTCCTTCCACAAGATAAGGATTTCAGTTTGACATATTAACATAAGTGCTTTGGTTTTGTTCAACTATGGTTTGAGCTCCAGGTTTGATAGAGGATTTTATAAATAGCGTTTCAACACTGAGCTACAGCACAGATGCAGTGTTTAGAAAAAAATAACAGGCCTTTATTAATGATACATTATTTTTAAACACGTGAAAACCATCAGTAAGCAGAGACTTTGACTTTGTTTTTATGAGAGACAGCTCTAAACAGAGTGTCTGTTTTTTTGTTTTGTTTTCCATCAATGTTTATCCCCTCTTACATCTGTTTATATCCTCAGTAAGACTGTATTCATCTACAAATACATTTGTACCATAAGTAAATTAACAGCATTTAAATTTTAAGCATTTAATCTCAGGCATGTTTAAGAATTTACTAGAAGCTCACAAATAAATCAGCAATGTATTGTGCTTGTACTAAGACGACATCTTTGGGAGAAGCGGCCACACATGCTTAGTGTGGAACAGCCAGTCATTATCAGTAAGTCCACAGCAGTAAAACCAGCAGAGTGGAGAGGACCACAGTGGCCACACGTTTTGGGTGGTTGGAATCCCATTCATGTAAAAGCAGTTGGAAACATTCCTCTCATCAGAACCTTCAGACTCTCCAAGTAAACCCATTTTCTTTAGCAATCAACTTAAATGCACTTTTTCCTGTCGTTCCTCAAATATCCTGTGCAGAAATGACATAATATGATATAGTCTGACATAGTATGTCCTATAATAAATTCCCTTGCTAAAACATCCGCTCTCTGGAAAGAGTTGGAGTTGCACCGTCAAAGTTCATTACTAATCTGCTCTCTGTCACAAGTGTTTCAGAACTCGCTTGATTTGTATTCACAGATTTAGATGCCAGAGATTTTCACTGTCACATCTGTTTGTTGCTGCAAATTCTAGGACACTTGGGATTTATAAAGTGCTCTCTCTACACTGCAGACTTGGCCTTAAACATGGTTTACCACTGTCTTTTTCACTCCCTGTTCTCTCAAAGTAACACATACAACTAGAATGATCTTTATTCAGCACTCCTTCTGTTACAGCAGCTCTGCTTCTCAGTCTTTCCCTGAAAGACAGATCCTGCTCTGAGTCTGCTGCCAAAAGCTTTCTAAAGAACACTTACACTGTCTTCATTGACTTATGTGCCACAGACTTTGTAAATAATGGAGGACCAACACACTACATGCTGTCTGGTGTGTTGCCGAACCTGCACTGGATGCCTCTGTAGTGACAGCACAGTACACTTGTAAGTAGCACTTAAAGAGGCAGCAGAATAGGGTTCCAGGCCGTTGGTATGCATACGGGACCCTTAATTATCAGTTCTGCACTCCTGCTATTGAACTGTTTGATAATGTCACAAGAGAAATATGTCCCTGTCGCCCTTCCAGAGTCTACCACTACCTCCATCAGTTCCCCATTCTTTCGTTGCTTCCTTCCTGCTCTTTTCCCCTGTTTTGTTGTCATGAAATTTATCACAATGGTACATTCTTTGTGTCTCTTTTTCGACTTTTTTTAATGACGGTCATAAAGGTCATATCATTTTAGGTCGGTCATATCACAGTAATGTACAGTATGTTTTAACCTATATGATTTTTTTTTCTCCCCATTAATTTATTTGATGCTATAAACTGGCGGTGACAAATTTGTTGTGGTCAATTGCAGACATTCATTTTGTGCACTAGAATTGCAGTTATGCTTTGTAGAACTGTCGGTTAAAAAGTGTCTTCCCCGTGTACCTGTGTTATACTTGTCTGTTCTCATCACATTCAGATGTTCCTGTCTTATTGGCTTGGCTTATTTGGTTCAAACGACGCTTTAGTTTCTGCTCTTTCACACTGTTAAAACATCTTTTTTTTTGTTCATGCATGATGTTAGCCAGCATGATGTTAGCCAGCATGGCTGTACAGGTTTCAAGTGTGTAAATGATGGTGCTGAGTGATTGATGAGTGCTCTGTCACCACACCTGGTAGCGAGTCATTCCTTTTTTGTGGGTTTTACGAGCTTACTCACCGTGGTTTACGCACAAGTCTCAGCATGGCATGTCAGAAGACCTGATAAAATATATGTTGCTCAGATTGACTCACCCTCGTAAAGATGTCTTAAGCCCACTCCAACAGAATATGAAATTAAACCTGGATAAAACTGGGGAAACTACAACTAACATTATGGGGGAAAATTACTGTCTTCAAGGTGGTGATGGCTCCACAGTTCAGTAATGAGGCCAGCACTCTGTGATGTCATGTTTAATACCAGCTTGTGGATTTTTGTTGGGAGATCAATAAAGTATCTAGCTTGCTAGCTCAGCTTGCTTGGAACGAAAACATTGTAGTGGTATGGACAAAAGGTACGATGGCCATTGGAAATGCAAAAAAGCTGAAAAGAATTGGAAAAAGCCCCATTTGACTGAGGGCCAAAACTGGAGGTGGAGTTATCAAACACAATAAGGCATCCTCCTTCAGTGGGACATAACATGTTTAATTATGGATGAAGTCAGAGGAAGGAAAACCCCTGTGTTAACTTCAGGGCAATGTCCTTAAGAGTCCCAGCAACAACAACTGGGATCCACGTACATTCCCGTGAATGAATACGTGACGGGAAACTGAAGCAAGTTTTGTCTCATTTTGAAGATGTTACTCAGTGACTTACAGGAATGCAAAATCAGACACCAAAGGAAGAATTGTAGAAACTTGAATTTTACTTAAATTCAGCAGGCAGAAGCCAACACCTCAACTTATTGATATTGTCCATTAGATAAGATAAACCAGACTGCAAAGTCTATATCTGTATGTAAATGGAAGATTGTTGTTGATTGTACATGTGCATGATTATCTTATGCTCCTTTTTTACTTGTCCTTAACAGATTTTATGTCTTGTGTATTTGTGTAACTAAAATATTTTCTTATTATAACTCAATGTCACATTTTTTCTTTTAGCCTTTGGATAACAACCATGTGGCTTTTATATGCTACCATGCTGACATTGACTCATCGTTGTGGGAACCCTTGGGCATATTTTTGGCTCGACTGATCCCAGGAATGTTGTTATGTTCGTCTCGTGTTGTTTTCGTTTAATAAGATGCTTATCATATTTAACCAAGCTTACATAAGACTGGGAAAAGAAAGGGGAACTCAGTCATCAGTCAGAAAGAAATAACTTATTTTTAGTTAAATATAGGGTTGCAAAGAAACTTTCTATGGGATCTCAAGCTTTGGAAATAATGAGAGACAGAAAGAATGGTCAATGAAACTGTGCTTGCTATAGCTTACATTTAGCATCTAACGTATCATCCAGCTATCTATGGTATGAATACATTTCATGTGATATTTGCAAGTCAAACATTAATACCTCAGGTTTATTCCTGTTTTTTCCTATAAATTCCTGTTAATTCCCATTAATTCCCATGGAACGTGTCCAACATTGAAAATTCCTGGAATTTTGCAACCCTAGTTAAATACTATAACTCTATTTCAATTATTTAAAAGTGTACTGGAAGCTGTGTGTTTAGCACGATGAAATTCTTAATGCTTAACTAAACGGGCATGATGATCATTTTTTAAAAATGTTTTGTGTGTGTTTGTGTCATTTGCAGCTGACCGATGGAGGCAAGGCAGCCAAAGCCAAGATGAGTGTAGGAGACATTATTCTCTCCATTAACGGCATTTCCACTGACAGCATGAATCATCTTGAGGCCCAGAACAAGATTAAAGCCTGCACAGGTCATCTCAACCTCACTCTACAAAGGTAACAGATGCACACGGAGCAAACAATCACACTTCATTAAACACATACTGTTGTTCTCTTCATAGATGTGTCACAGAGCTGCTGTGTTCAGACTGAAATGTTTTCTTACGTAATATGTAACAGTCAGCAGCAGGGCTGCCAATTGTTTGAAGGATCAAGGTTCAAAGGTTTCTTTCCGTTTTTGTTGTTCAAATAAAAACAAAATTGTGTTTCCCACCTCCCATGCAATAAGTCAGTGCCCAATGAAATACATAATAAACATGATTAAAACACAAATTACATTTTTAACTGTATAACTAATGAATTAAAATTGCCATAAAATTCAAAATTTTATTCTTCAAAAATTCAGCGACAAAAATGAGGAGGATAATTTTCAGTACTCCAAAGAAGATACATGAAGCAGACTGAATACAGGCTGTGGTTTATACCGCTTTTGGTCAAAAGATTAAAAAAATAAACAAACATAAATTGAACAACCACATTCAATAGGGGTACAGGGCTTCAAGGTTGCTGTAATATTACAGTGTTAATGATAAAACATGGTTGCTGCTGCAGACTGTCTCAGTTTGTTTTGACCTGCTGGCTCCTGTAAGGAAGAGGAGGGATGGTGGTTTTATTTTATTGTATTGATGTGTAAGAGAAAGCACAAGAGCAATGAAGAACGCAATATATTATAAAGTTTCAATTTGAAGGTGGACATGTTCTTCCTGCCATATCTGCAGAAGTCATCAGACTGGGTTTCAGGTTTGGTTTTGGTCAGCTGCTCCTCAGCTCCTTTCATGAGTGAAAAGACTGTTTTTGGGCTCTGCTTAGGTCTTCAGCATATGAAAAAAATGAACCAGGGATGCAGCTGAGGTATCAGTTTTTGTATTTGTTTTCAGTAACAATACAACACACAGTAAATTTACAGTTTCTTTTAAATGGAAAAAAGATCACAAGTTGTTACACGTTTTTGAAGAAGGATCATAAAAAATATGTTGCCTGGGTTCAGCTTTGAGCGCGGGCCAAGCTCTTTCACCAAACCCGGTGCATATTCCGCAGCCAAGTGTAAAGAAATATTGTTGAAGTGTCATGGACAATGAAATGAAGGCAAAGCACGCACACTTTAAAGGTTGTAAAACATGCTGACAGAAAAACTCAGAGCCTTCTTTCTCATGCCCTGTCCTTCCATCACCACATTAAAGCAGAAAGGAGTCTCGGCACTTTAACTGTGAGAAAATCTTCCCAAAATAGCCCTGTCCCACAGCTGCATGTAATCTTCTGTGTTAAAGGAAACATCAAACCCTCTGGGCTCACACTACATGTTAGTGACAACAAAAATCAGCCACTCGACAAAGCGGTGACAAAGGTCTCTACAAATTATACATGATTCAAGTTGGATTTATTTCTTTTTGTAGAAGCCAGTGGTAGACACTGGTATTGTATGTGAACTTGGAAGAGATGCATGTGCCGATTCTTCCCTTTGTTGTACCATACTTCCACAGGAGTGATCCTGAACCCACTATGACACATTATGTTAACATGTGCTTGTCCTAAATATACAAGTAGTAGTAATCAGCTTCTTTCTCAGTTATATGTACAGGACAAATAATGAATTGAAACATGATTCCCTCTGTACCAACATGAGCCGTTAGCAGCGTTTCAACCTTTAGAGGGCGCTGACTATGCACATTTACTGCAAAAGTAGTTTTGAGGTAGGGGGCCTCAGCTGACCACCGTTACCGCTTTCAATCTTCTCAGATGTGATTTATGGTCCCAATGATCACTGATAATGCTCTCGAGGTCATAATAACATTCCAAAAGATGATTAATGTGACTGCGGTTTAATTATACTGTATCATGTAACATTCAAATGTTCTTAAGTTTGTAAATATAACCTCTAAATGACACTTCTGAACTTCTTTTCGCTGCTCCAATCCAAAAATAAATGTCGGACAAAATCATGATGTTTTGGTTTATTGTTCAATAAAAATTTTTTCAGGACACTTCTGTTCCTGTCAAGTCTATAGAAGGTTATTCATCAAAGATCTATAATAGAAGATGTTTAGTAAAATAATAGAAGATAGTACAAGAAGCTGCATAACATTAATTGAAAATTGTACATGATAGTAGGACTTGTAAACCATGACATTAATTCTCATGTTCATGACAACACTAATCTGTAGGTTTCCCCCCAAACGTCACCGTGGTCAGCGTGTGCACTCGTTTGTCCTGTTGATGCACAACACTAAGATAGTTGCATTTAGCTTTTTTGTAGTGCTAAAATACTTACTAAATAATTTACAATCATATTTTTAATGAAACACTCCTAAATTTGCAGTGTTACAATATGGAAAAACGCATCCGCTATGCGGTAAGTGTCACATACTGCACAGTCTTTCCACATATTGTCTGACGGGAAAAGGCTCTCTGGGTTTATGCCAGTATGTTATTTTCCTGTTGCTAGGTAAAGAGAAACATGTTTTGATCAGAGAAGAAAACGTTTCCAAGTATTCTCTAATGTTAAATGTTACAGAGCTGATTAGTCTATGCGAAGAGTCCTGTGACAGAAAGGATGAAGTCTGGTTTTCTTTGAGTGCATTCTCAGGTGTGTCTGCTTTTTGTGAAAGTATTGGTGCTGGAGTATTAGTCTTTAGTTTTATGTGTGAGGTCGAGCCAGTTTGAATCAAAGTCATTTTCACAAAAAGTTATCCAGAGGGTGTACGCAGTCAGTGTGATGTTGCTTCGTGAAAACGTCATCAGAGCGTATGGCAGAGAATTCATAATGGGGCCCTTTTATTCACACATGATGTTTACAGAAGCATGCGTTTTCAGTTTATTCTTACAAGTATGTTTTGTTCTATGATGGGAACGTTCCCTCAGTAACCTACACGAGGCGTCTGTGGTGAGTAGCTCGAGGAAAGTATGATAATTGATGTTTATTTATTGTCATTGAAATATGCAGCCCAGTGCAATGAAACAGTCAACTAACTACAACACCAACTCCCCAGAGGTTGTGGCTGGCTGCACCTGTTTTTTTTTTAAAGATAATACAAATACTCACTCATTGGTCCAACCTGCTCCCCCTTTTTTATTAGATACACAATTCATGGCAGCTCCCAGCTTCCTGCAGCACAAATACGTCTCATTTTTGTGCATTTGTTTTTGTTTACTTGTGTATCAGTGTTTCTGGGGTTGTAATAAATTGAATATAAATTTGCATTGTATATACAGTACCAATTTAAGTCAGATAAGTATTATTACACACATATTTTTTTCTTCAACATTCCCAGAAATACACAGCGCTGTTAATACTCTCATGTTTTGTGGATGATACTGATATTTCAGAATTGAGCATGTTTTTATATTCCCTGGTATTCTTCTTCTTCTTGTTCTTCTATATAACAAGTACAACAACTAAGACTGTCGGTATATATAAAAAATATAAATATACCCTGTATTTTACATGACTTTGACACATAATGCTGTAATGCAGTCTCAAGACAAAACCCACTGACAGGGGTGTGACGATACACTCAACTCACGAGACAAGACGATATTTTCACATTATTTTTAAGAAAACTACTATAACAAAATGCCCCAGTGATTAATTCAGTGAGTAATGAACTATGTATGTAGCTTCTTGCTGTGACGTGACCGTGACAGTGATGACCACTGCACCACCATGCTAATCATATATTTTACAAATCTTTACTGACAGCCGGATACACTGGCCAACATGAACACCGATACCGTAGCTAAGCTAACTGTAATGAGTTGTGCAGCTGTGGGATAAATCCGCTGATTCTCATCGTGAATGCATGTCTTGTGCTGTGATTTTAGCTGTGGCAGTAGAGAATCTATTACAGCCCAAAGCCCCCACCGACTGCTGGTTGCCTCAGCCAGCTGTGGTGTGGCGGTTGGAAGAAAAGTAAGAAAAGATGGGTTCTTGTGCTTGGACGATGGTCGCAGTGGCTGGAGATCTGACCACAAGAAGAGCTTTATTCCTCTTCTTGCTTGATTCATCAGCCTGGTGTTGATGAAACATCGCTGACTTTTCATTGTCTCCATTCCAGTTTGCCAGCCTGTCACATATCCCAGTTATCACCCTCACAGAAAAGTGTTGGCCTGTACAGAGTAGGATGAGGAGGCACATAGGTTTTTATGGCATGACCGCCCTCCACTGTGATGCATGTGTGAGGTGATATGGACAAGTGTCACGTAGGAACCTCATACATCAAACAAAGAGACATTCATAGCAACATATCCATAAAGTAAGTGCAGCGAGCTGTCCAGTTGTACGTTGATATTCCTTAACTCGTTCAAGATGCCCATTCGCAGTCAGTTGAAGGAGCAGTGGGAAAACATCAAGCTTAGAAGAGCAGGAGAGGCCGTGTTCCAGACACAAGCTGTGAGTTTTGCCACTGAGCGGATAGGCTGGCTGCATAGAAAAACAGAGAGACAGAAAAGAATGTACTTTCCACTCTCATGTTGATTCCATGTCCTTCTCTTGGACGCCTGTTTTTTTTTTAAGGTTTCTTTCCTCTCGACACGTTCAAGTTTTCCCAGTCTCCCACAGTGTTTTAACATTTATCAAACACATGAAATATTTGTGGGGAGATCTTGTTGAACAAGGTTGTGGAATAATGCAGCACCATTCACAGTGTGTATGAACTCTATAGTTTTCAGCTGTATTCGTCCATGTAGGAGCCAAGTTCCAGCTCTTGGCCTAATATGGTGAAAGAACACAAACCGTACCAGACATTTAAGTGTGTGGTTGATGTTCAGGGGATTCACATGTAGGAGCATTGAAGATGTTGAACTATTCCAAGCCACTGAATCTGTGTGTGAAAAATCTGAGTGGAAAAAAATAAATGTTGTGTCTGGACGGAATGGAGTTGAGTCAGTTAAGATATGTGGCAGACACATGCCAGATTGGTTTGTCTTTGTCTCAGAAATGTGTTGCAGAGGAAAGTCAAGGTTGATGAGGACCACACTCACTACAGCAGATTGGAACTCTCAGACATTATGTTATCTAGTAGATCTTCAGTAAATTTACATTAGTCAAGTTAATTTAAATTCTCTTGTGTTTCATAAATGTACATGATAATATTCTGTATTCTAATTAACTTCAAATATCTTGAGTATCTGTAGGATTTCAGATGTGTTCTTTTTTAATCAATAATAATGTCATCACAATATGAAACAGAGTAGAGAAAGTAGACTTTTCTATAATATATATGTAAATGTAGTTTTAATGGGGCAGAATAAGGGGAAGGGCAAGAATGAACAGAAGATGGTTTCCAAAACAAGATACCTAACGTCAGAAGCACATACCTGCTGATGTCACCATACCCTCCAGTTATGCTCAGATGATTCCAATGTTTCCTACAGTTTCGCAGTCTACCTGTGACCAGTGAATGAATACACGCTCTCACGCCTACACAGCCAGTGTTTGTCTGTGTGTGACAGCAGAGCAAAGAGCAGAGCAGATGTTCACAGGTCCACCCTAGCAAATGTTTGTTCAGTTTGCTCTGGGAAAAGACAGATAGGGAGAGAATCCGCCCTGCTGCCCCAGTCTGGGGCCTGGGCCGCTGATGGTAGATAGACACTGCTCCATTGTAGACTGAATCTACTTGTCATGGAATGTGCCATTTGATCTTTACACCTTTGACTGTTTTTCTTGGCAAAGTGTAGAAGTGTTTCTCCATCGACACAATGGAAAAGAAGCATGCTGTATATTAACTGCTAAGTGGAAACTGTGGATGTAGGTACGGGCACAGATGACATCAATGTGTAGTGGATGGGTGGGGCTGCTTTTTAATCCGGTTTCAGAGAGGAAGTGCATGACAGCGTTGTTTGTTGACTGGTTTCCTAATATGGCAAAGAAGGAAAAGAGGCGGCAGGCACAGTGTAGCTTCTGGTCTAGAACCGGCATTACTGAGTCACTATTAGAGGACACGTTGTCTACATGTGTGGACTAAATATCGAGCTCATTGTTGATGACGTTGTCTGTCTGCATTTGAGTGTCAAAGCTTCAGCAATTGTTCATTTTGTACATTTTGTCCTTTGAATACCCCAGTTAGATTGATACACAACATGTGACTCTGAATGTAATATTGTGTTAATCATGTGTTTAGTTATTCTTTGCGAGTATGAAGTAAATCTAGGGAGTGAAAGCTTCTTGGATGTTTTCTGCTGGAAATATCCAGGATCAAGACACCACCTTCTCCCCACAAGGTCTTAAAATGTTGGCAGTTGCTTCAATCATTAAAAAAAGAAAAAAATCAGATGTATGTCACACCTAAACACTAATCTGCAGATGGAGACTCAATCATTCCCAAATGTGTCTCTGTGTGCCTGCATTTTCACACATACTGGTGGTTTTCCATGTTAAAGCCCGAGACATAGAGGCAGAGTTTTCCAAAGTGTTCTGCTTTCCAGCAGACTATTTGTTGACATTCCTAGAAATTTAAGAAACAACTTTGTGTCTTTATATTGATGGACATTACAGGAAATTTCAGGAACACCTCTTCAAACATAGTGTCCTGAATAAGGAGAAAACAGGGTTCTAGTATGTATCTGTCTATTATCTACTGTATTCGCTGGGTGGATCTCTGAATGGACGGGCGTCAGTTTGCTTTGAAATGTGGGGGGTAGAGAGATGCCATCCCCCCTCCCGCTGTGAAAAGTGGTGGGTACGGAGACCACGGAACCCCACCCCCCCCACTGCCATAGCCACACTTGCACTCACTTCACCAGTGCTTCCTGAAGAAATGTCCTTGGAAATGATGACATTTTAAAAATTTCAGCTCCTGAATGACAGATGAATGTGGATTTTAACATGATGTAGATGTTTGTAACTAATCTAAAGTTCGACATTGATCCGTCAGGTCTCACATTCAGTGCATGAATCCATCCACAGATAGTCAGTCCATCAGATTGTGTCCTGCTCCGTCTCTATTCTCTCACTGACTAAAACCTACTGGAACTTCCCCCCCACCCCCAAAATGTCTTACTTATGATCCACTTTGTCTTCACAGGCCTTCAAGTGACCCCAAGGAAGACATGCCTAAGGTATTTTGAACTGAATCAAAATAATCTTCTTTTGATAATTGCAACACTTTACTAAAAAGTAAGCATACGCCCTTCTGAGATGTGAAAACACATATTTGTTTGGCATGACTTGAGAGGCCACTTTTTGTAGCACTTCCTAAACCTGTGTGCCACTGGCATGACTCACCAATACAACAGTGTGAACATATTTCTGGTGGGTCCTGGTAGATTTGCTGGAAACGCTGCATGCTGTGTGTCCTCATGTTTGTCCAGGATGAACTGCAAGAAATCATTAAGCCTGTCCCAATCACTCACCCTGCGCCAAGCAGCACGTACACAACGCCACCGCGTCAGCCCAGCCCTGCATACAACAAGACAGCACGGCCATTTGGGGGGCACAGCAGCGTGGCAACAGCTTCTTCTCTCCAAAATGCCCCCAAAGTTGCCTCCATCCCATCTGAATCATCTGCTTTCACACCAGCTGCCCCCTCCCAGCCACTGCAGCCTCGATTTCCACTGAAGTCAGGCTCCACTCCAGCCAACACAGTGCCCAGGCTGAGCCCAGGTCGCTCTGCCTTTACTTCCCCGTCTGCCTCCTCCTCATCATCCTCTAACTCCTCCTCTCCAGCCAGAGTGACAGCCCCCTCCTCCCATCCCAGTGTCCCACAGCCCTCTGTCTATAACTCACCTATCAACCTCTACTCCAACTTAAACGCCTCGGAGGTGGCTCTGGGACAAAGACGTGGTCTTTTGGAGAGCCACGGCCTGTCAGAACAGTTTAATGGGTAGGTACAGTGCATCCAACGCAGTTGCAATTTTTTTTCTATTAAATTCAAAACTTTATTTTGATTTAAAAAAACAAAAACAAAAAAAACATTCAGGCCTAATGTCCCCATGCATTTAGACATATTGAAACAGCCCATCG
>NW_027613817.1:0-33303 GCF_965212315.1 Lampetra planeri
ATGTTTGACCTGAAACCGTGAAGAAGTAGATATGGAAATGTAATGGACTTTGTTTGGTCCGTTTGGATGTTTCTGGGTTTATGGAATTGAATTATGCTCTTTCCCTCTCTTGAATCAAAGTTGACTCGATGCTGAAGATCTGATCTCACGGGAGCCGAACAAACCCGGTCTGACTGATGTGACAGTCGAACACAAAGTGGCTTCACATCTTCACATGAACGCTGTTCCTCCAGTAAAGAACCATCTCAATCAGCTATCGCTTCACACCAACCAGCCACATTTCAGGGGAACTGAGCAGGGTCTCCACTGCCCCACAGCCCATTTCATCGGAACGACTCCACAGCAGTTGCTGATACAGCAGTTGATAGCGATCGTTACTGGCAAGCCGCCTTCTTGTTTTTTGCTTTTTTTTTTTAATTTCCCAATGATCAAGAGGCAGCAAAGAGCAGAGAACCAACATGCTCTCACTTCAGAGGTTCGCCCTCCCACGAGAGGACTAATGTTGTCTTTACTAATCAAGATGTTTAGGAAGTAACAAACACGCCAAGGCTGTGGAAATGGAAGCGGCAGTGCTGCTCCCCCTGGGCTCCACTACACAAGTCGGCCGGAGAGGAAATCACAAGACTCCACATTAATGGAGAGTAACGACAGTGCTGAGTGTGGCGACGGAAACCCCAGGGTGCAGTTCTACCCAACCATGAGAATTAGAGTCACTGCTGGTTATATCCAACTGCCAAGTCGCTGTCATTACGGTAATGACACGGCAGCGTCGGCAACAGCGCCAATGGGATGACCGTAATGACGACAACATGGCTCTTCTCTCTTTCAGGAACCGGTCGACGTTTTCTCCTGCTCTCTCCCGGTGTGTCGCGTTCAATCAGCTGACACGGAAAACCGGTTCCGAGATGCTTCTGTGTCCGGAAGAGCTCACAAGTCAAGAAAACTTCTTCCTCTCAGTTTTGTGGAATATTGTGTCAGCGGACGATACGTGACGGACACCGGTAGAAGAAGCTGTTGGTTGTAGAGCAATATCACATGCAGTTCGAAAAAGTGGCCACCAGATGTCACTATCTGCGCCGATTTCCCGAGGACATCACTTATCACCGAGATTCATTTTGTCCAGACCACTTTTGTGATTTTTTTTTGTCCCCATCACAACCTCTCAGCTTTCAGTAACAGTCCGACGTTTCTGATAGCACAAATAATCCCGTAATTACGGTACTCCAAAGTATGCTAGCACAAAGGTAGCGGTGGGGTCGCCGTCTGTGTTCAAGGTCTATAGAAGGTTCGCCAACAGAGGCTGTAATTGTGCTGTAACAGCTGTTGGCGTCACGAAGATCAACGCAATTAGCTTACGCCAGAGACGAGCTCATCTCGCTCGCACAGAATCTGTCCGATGAGCTTGTTCTAGGTTGTGCGAGCTGGTGCTGGCGGCACCGTCATGAATCATTAACGGTTGCACCTCCAGTCAGATGGAGAGAAGAGATAGGAGCAGAGGAGGGAATCTGGGTCACAGATTTGACTCCAGTCCCGCTCCTGTGGAACGACGTTGGGTGCATGTGATGACGCCAGCTGCGGAGGCAGCAGCGTGACATCGTCATCCACTGATGTGAGCGTCGGGGAGCGATCCAATGCAGAGATCTGAGAGTCGCTCGGATGATGCAGCAGAGGAGCTGGACTCAGAGACCGTTTAAAAAAAAACAAAAAAAAAAACCACCTCTCATCCGTTATTGTTTGCAAACTCATCTTGTTGGCGGCACTTCTGTGAAAAGCAATCAAAGGCCGAGGGTGGGAGTTTTTAATTCGCTCCGCAAAGGTTAATCTGCATCAGGAAAAAGAATCTTTTTTTTTTCATCTTTAATAATTAGGTTATTAACTCTTGCATTGCAGACACGCTTGGACAAAATTCCAATAAAACCCTTTATAGGACGCTTGAATGCTTCAAATTCAAAATTCCTTTACGTGAGCGTTGTTAAAGAATAGTACGACTTTTAAATAAATTCAAACTATACTGTACTACAATACTATTAATAATAATAGCAGTTATGTTGATGCTGACCCATCGATGGACCTGCTCAGTTCATCTATCAGGCTCACGTGATGGATCCTGGACCACACCTGCACCGCAGGGAACGGCTTCTGCCGACTCGGACAGGAAGTGACCTGGACGGGTTCCAGCTGCTCCTCCTCCAGAATCAGCAGCAGATCAAAACGGACCTGGAGACTTCTACCAGTGAATCTCTGCAAAAGTGAACATTTGCGTGGGCAGCGGCATCTCCAGCGCTCACTGGGGACCCAGGCTGGTGGAGAAGACCAGCTCTGCTCTGAAACGCCCCTTCGACCCAGTGGAGGTGCGAGCGGAGGAGGATGATGGATACGCTTTCATCCTTAATGGAGGACGTCCCGTCCCACGTGGGACCCTGTGACAGTCCTGAGCTGCTCGTCCGCTAACAGGCTGCTACATCCGTCCTTCCTGCTGCTGTCACACTTTACCACCAAGACTACACATCAGCAGGAGGGAAAATGTGCAGAATATTTGTTCACTGAATTAAAATGTGCACCGATATTCATTGTTCCCACCAAAGGGGGAATACAGGTTCATCTTATCCTGTGTTCACTTTAAAAGGGGACAACGGGGAGAACGGGAAGACGTTGTGACGTCGACGTCGCGGCACGCATCGTACAGACTAAACTCTCCCTCATTCTACTGGACGACGAGGTGATCCGGTGATGTTTGAGGAAAGGGATCTTTGTGCAGAATCACAGCCGCTTGCAGATATTTGGTGTCCAGATGCTGAACATTTCAGAAAACGTGATTAACGACATCAAAGCATCAGTAGAAAGAACCCGAACAACAGAAAAACAAAAATCGCTTTGTCCGACTATAGTTAATTCGTTGTAGACCTTTGAGCTTTGTTACAGTTATTGAAAAAGACCTAATGGTCCGATAGCAACAAGTGTACAAAATTAGTTCCTGTTTTCTGGCTTAATAATGAACTATTTGGAGGCAGATGAGGTGATGGTGAGTTGAACAGACGGCAGCTGATCCCTTAAATCAACACGGAAATCGGACCAAACTCAAAATCTAAACATTAGCTCACAAAAAAAGTTCTGCATTGATTTTACAGTGAAATATGAAATGAAATATGTGTGTGTGTGTGAGAAATATCAACATTGATCCAGGTCAATTCTTTTATTCCCAAGATGTTTCTGGTGAAAACAAAATCCTTCTGCACTTGTACGTGAAGATAACATTCAAAACTCTGACTGTTTTTGTTTTTTTTCCCTCAGTATAATCCCAACGGACCAAACAGCAGCACAAACAAACAACAACAAGAAAAAAAAAAAAAAAACCCGGCGGGTTCTGGCAGCCAGACGGCCCCGAGCACCAACTGGAAATGGAGAAGAACTTCTGGAGATAAAGTGGACGCTGTGCTTCATAAAGTGCCTTGTGAGCAACCTTTTGTGCTGCGGATGTGAAGTTAGACTCAGGAAGAGGCGATGTGAGGCAGAAGAATCAAACAACGCTGCTGATTTTTCTCTCTTTGATGGAAACGGAAAAAAGGCGGACGGAGGTCTGAGGGGAAGTGAGAGGCTTCAAGCTCACAGTTGTCTTAGTTCTGCATTAAAAAGAAAACAAAAAACAAAAACGCAGCTGACCACCACATCTCACTCCCCTGGATGATTACTGCTGTAAACACACTGAACACTGAGCGCTGAAAAATATAATCACCCCACGAGCTTGTTCACATCGATATGATAATATAAATAATCATCAGTCCCGTGTTATTTTCTTCTCTTTTTCCCCTCACAAATCTTTCTGCTTTAGTTCACTTTGTAAACATGATGGTTTTATTTTACCAACAATTAATAAATGTACTAATTTATTAATTGTAATGTTTTCTTATTCATTTATTGCACAAATATACGTTGTATAATGAAATAGAAATATAAGAAATAATTGTTTCTATTAATATAATGCCAATACTAATGCTAATAATGAACAAATAACAATGTTAATAAGAATAAAACTAAATTATGTTCATATTTGTGTCATGTCAGGAGGCCACCGCAACTTACTGGCCTGTGAATCCTTTATTGTAAAATCAACCAAACAAACACCAATGACAGTGACATAACTGAGAGAAAACAGAGCACAATAAAGAACCCTCCGAAGAGCCACTGTAACCTTGGAAACACATGTACAGGAGCTTTGAAGGGAATAAGGGCTCGACGTGAGAGGCCTTCCTCTGTTCCTCCTTCTCACCACCTCCCACCCCTCCAGCATTTTCAGAGCTTGTCATAGACCCTGAGAGGTTAATTATTTGGTGCATGATCTGTTTATTTATTTAACTCAGACCACGTTCCCACCACCCTTATCTATTCCTGCACAGCGTGTCAGGCAGCGGGCTGAATCCTAATGAACAAGGTTCCTGTGCAACTCCACCAACAAAAGTAGTGCAGCAGGTCTGGGAGTGAGATATCACTCGTCTACCTCTGATGGGAGGGTGTTCTCCCAGCTGCACTGCCTTCATATCTACAGAGATGTTTATGAAGGTGAAGGAACATCTGAAGGTTGTGAGAGTTCACAGCGAATCACTTTCGCCACAGATCACGACTGAGAATCCTCTTGAACTCCTAGTGATACTCACGTTCCTATCAATTTACACCGGGGACATCGAGCAGTAAAGGGGCAAAAACATCAACATGTAGGTGGCGGTGAGGCGCAGCCGCCTACTTCCATCTCATCTACCTTCTCTGCAGCTGTGAATCTGGGCAGGTATCATAATTACTTTAATTATGAGGTCGAGGTTAGACTGGAAATACAGATCCAGGTTCTGTTGATAGGACATGACGAGTTGGGAAGGTCTATCTACATACTACTGCATAGCGCTGTGACTCATCAGAGCAACAAACAAGGTGCCGTCATCACAGGAACGAGTCAATGGCAGAGTGATGGAGAGACGATGGGATGGAGGACTATCCCTTATTGGTCTCGTTTCCTGTTGACGCCAAAGACGATTCAAACTCTTCATCAGCAGCGGCCATCTTTGCTGTGTACATAACAACTGTTAAGCCCCGCCCACTGACTCTGCACATGGCTCTGAGCCGGCCTACACCAGGCAGACCCATGTGATCGGTCCCAAACTGATTCCGTTCACAGTTAATGACCCAACAGAACTGCAGAGGCAATGCTATCGTGCTGGTGGTACATCTGGACCACCAGGGTAGGAGGTGGGTTTTCCACTGGTTCACCAGGTACCAACTTTTTACTTTGTGTACTGTTGAATGAGTAGGCAGCAACTTGACTGAACTTCCAAACAATTTTGGTCGCTGCTGCCAGAGGACTATTCATAGCTGATGTATTCCTGAGACTGGCAGAACACCAAACCCCAAATCAGGTTTAAATAACTGTCACAGGTCGAAGGGAAACTGCAGATGCCCTGTCTGACTGCAGGGCATCTGAAAATAAACCACTTTCAAACAACAAGGAAGAGCCCATGCCGGTATTTTTTATTTTTATTTTTTGCAAAATTATCATTCAGAGTTCACGGCCGTGCCAATCAACTGCTGCGGTGCTTTAATTGGAATGGAAACCTGCTTTATCCTGGGGCTACCACACCACACCACATCACAAATGCACTGAGACAAGATGCATCACAAGTTCTTTTTTTTTTTCTCTCCATCTGCAGCTTGGACTTTCATCCGCGCTGCCTTGAACACTACAGAAGCACGGCCTCACATTCAGCCTCCCGATTTCTTCGGGTGTGATGGTGCCCTCCGACCCCCCCTTCTGCTGCACCCTCCACTGTAGTTCATCTACGGAAGCACCTGCTTGCAGCTTTCCAAGCTCAAGCGTTATAAATCAATTATGCTCTGCTACGGAACCGGGCACTCTAATATTTTCTCTGAAATAATAAAGATGAGTGAGTCCATTCATCTTAGCTCATGCAGAGTGGAACTATCCCTGAAGATATTACTGTCGCTCCTAGATAGACCGGGAGTTTATGTCAATGGTGTTTCAGTTTTCTCCATAAATTGGTGCAACTATAAGCGTGCTTGTTCTCAGTCAGTCTGGTCGTACTGTCAGTCACACAGCCACAACACCCCTTTGAGGACCGTAACCCTCAGGTTTCAGCCAGGGAAGACAGACCAGTTGATAGAGGAGCCGAATGGACCAACGGAACAACAATCCCCCAGTGAGAAGAAGGTTGATTAAGGTTAGTGCTGCAGTCAAGACGGCCTTACCCGTGACGGGTCAAGACCAAGACCAGAGCATTAGGACCAAGACCATGACCTCAAGGGGACTAGTCCAAGTCAAGAGCAGTTTTTGCTGATAACGTTTATCTAAACACTGTCTGCTTGTGGCACCTCATTCGCAAGCTAACCTGTAAAATGACCTTTATTGAACTTTTGAGGCTTTTGAGAAATTAAAAGAGTTAGTGTTGAAAGATCGGGGCAGCGGCGTGCGTTGCAGATTTCAAAGTAAAAGTTGATTCCATGGCAAGACCAGTACCTCAAGAATGTTTTTGTGGATAGGAGACGAGAGATCTTTAAGCCTACAATCAACCTCAAGTGTATGAATTCATCTTACCACTGGAATGGAATTGAGAAAACTACTGGAGCTGCAGTGCTGTGCAGGCTGTTTCATACACCATGGAAACTTTTTTTTCCACCACAAAAGATTGATTCACTTTTACGCCAGTTAATGGAAAATGGAGGTTAAGAAAAAGGGGTTTGAAACAAACAAACTAAAAGGTCGATAGAGACTTTCTGACTGCCGCAGAGATGAAGTTGACACACTTTTATGGCAGGAAATAGCTTACGAGAGCATCAGGGAGCCATTAGCCCTGTCTTGAATTTGACTTTGTGAGAAGTGGGAGCGTTTAAGAACACAACAGAGCCCATGTGATTAGTCTAGTGCCTTCATGACCACGACGAGTCACGTTCCCCATGTGACACACAAACACACACACAGAATCAGGCCGTGATGCACCACCAGTGAGGAAACCAGCCTCCCCACCCATATTCAGCCGATAAGAAATTCTGTGTGACAGCTGTGGGCACAGAAAGGGGGACGGGGGGGGGATATGTCGAGGGATTCACTAAATCCAGTCCGCAACAGGCACCGAACGCATAATAAATCCTATCAGCTTTGAAAAACATCTTGTTCTCCTTCATCTCTCTTCTCAAACAGCACAATAATTCCCAGACGTGTCGCCTCCAGCTATCGCAACTCCAATTTTGCCTTGAACCCAGCAGGAGAAACTGCAGGATTCACTATCGCTATGGTCAAAGTTTCGTCTCGTGAGGTCAAGTAAACATGACTTGTTGCGGCAGCATCGAGCTAGAAAATTCCTCCTTTTGGTATATTTGCACTGTTAAAAGTAAATGTCCCTTCTAAATATACCTGACCGTATTCCCCTGACACATGAGTTAATGCCGTCTGTTCAGATGTGTACTTCCATATGAAACGGAGGCAGAGGTTTTACAAACACTACCGATACAATCAGATTCAAGGTATTGTTCAGGTCAAGTAAATACTGCAGATTAAACATTAAACATGGTCAGCTGATGCAGCAGGGGAAGTATCACAAAAGACGATGGACAAGCTAGCAAAGGTGGACTTCAGGTCACTTGCAGTTACAGGAAGGGGTGATTCACTTTGTCACCATGGTGACAGATGGGAAATAATATAATATAACCTATAAAACTGGCGTCTATCGATCTAACCTGCTCAGTGATAGAGGAAACTGTTTTTGAAGAAATCTCGCGTGTGTGTGTGTGTGTGTGTACACAGACCCGGTAGATCAACTACAATTCCTCTAGTGTTGCTTGTTTTTTAAGAGGTTTGGTGACAAATAAGGAAACTGTGACTTTCTGAGACTAATCAAATGAGGGGCCCCATTACCTTATTTAACATCTGAGAGTTTCTGAGGATACAAACAAATTGGTGCGAACTTTCTTCAGACTGAGACTTGTAGAAGGTCATGTGCTATCCCTCTAACACAGTCGGTACCCCGACACACTTTTGCTCGAGAATATTTTAGAGTACCGTAATTACCATTATTCATTAATGTTTGTGTACTTCAGAAAACTGTTACTGAAAGCTGAGAAGTTGCTCTTGGTTTCTCTACCTGGTGCGAAGGAGGAGCTAGGAGGAGAAAACGTGGATCGGTTACTGAAAGTTGAGAACAGCCAACAACAGTTTGTTGTCTCACCTGGAGCGCACGACTGTTGTATATCACCGCAAGGTGATGACAAATCTGAAATGCTTTATTCATCTTCTGCAAGTTCCCCAAAGTTCGGCCAATATCAGGCACTTTTATTCGTCGTACGGACACTTAAATTTCTTCATTTCACCATTTCCTTGTATTGTCTTGTTTCTTGTATTTCAGTGTGTCACTGTCTTGGAACAGGCTCATATCAGGACAATATGATGTGACTGTCTTGCGTCTCACTCCCATTAAACAGACCGCTCTCATGGTGCCATCCAGTGAATTTCCCGTGGGACGAACCCAATTCTAAAACCCCATTTAGCTTGGGGATAGCTTTGCACCAAAATCAGATACACAGCGGCTCCTCAGAGAGTTTCACTCTCCAGAGTTTTCTTGATGGGCTTGTTTATTGATAAAGATAATTTCGAGACAAGTGCCAATAAATAAAGCTAGCGGGGAGCGGTGGTGGCGGCGGGGAGCGAGGCAAAGGCTAGATTGTTTTTTAATTTGCCGATGATGAGCGAAGTCACTGCCGATGATGAAGGCATAGGGGACCCATCACAGCAGCGCCTACTTGGGTTTGTGTTTGCACCTTGATGAGATCAAGAGCTGGGAGCGTGCAGAACGTAGTGCCATGCTGCACCTTAATCCCCGATTCACTGCCTTTGGCATCCATTGATTGAAGACCAGTGCGTTGGGGCTGATCTGCCTAATGAGCGGAGGTAAAGCAGAGATTAAAGAGTGGATGTTTGCGTGTGTGGCGTCTGTGAAGTGAGCCACCACCTCCACCGACTCTTAAGTCGCTGAAGTTTCGTGGCAGACAACCGGGAAAGGGTGAGGAAAAAGTAAACACACTCACCCTCTTGTGTGATGCAACTCGTTCCCCACTGAGCTGCTGTTTGACATAAAAATGGCTGCGACACGGACATGTACGTTTCCAAAGAGAGTCACCCACGTGCAGAGAACATATCCCAATTAAGCAGGAGGGATAGGCACGCTTTAAAAGCTCACAATCAGAGGAGTCTGACTTAATTACAACTCCTACATGCGATCTCTGATGGCATTTCATGTTTCCGAAAATCCTGCCGTCTGCATGGAGCATCTGAGCTCAGCAGGGACTTTGCAACAACTTGAAACGCCAACACGAGTTCTGGCTTCTTTTTTAAATTATGTTTTTTGGAGAAAGAATGTTGGCAGTGTCAGATGGATTGGCCTGTTTGGTCCCATTCCCTTCAAACTGCTATAAGTTGTGATTTCGGAGCTTATTAAGATACATCACTACTGTAAATCGTCTGATAAAAAACTCTGTCTGCTTCACACACACACACACACACACACACACACACACACACACACAGACATGAATTTCCCTGTCAACCTTTTTTACTTTGACTTACAGTCAATTCACAGACAAGCTCAAACACAGCGCTCCTGAGCGTTCCAGCTTCTCTCCGTTTAGTTCTGTCGGCCCCGATGAGACTAGTTGTAGTGTAAGAATAGAAATAAAAGTAATAATCTGAATACCTCTAAAAATACTTTGTCTTTGGTCTCCTGCAATATTGTCTGAAGAATGTGAACTTTAAAAAAACTCCACATACTTCCTGTGAGCTGTAATATCCTTAGATAAACTACAATAGAAGGATGGGGGGTGGGGGGGGGCTTCACTAAAATATTAAAATTAGATTTTGAATCAGAAAGGAAGCCTCATATGGTGTGCTGTGAATATTATATGATTTCCCACTAAACCTCTTGGAAATGCTTCTCAGACGTGCAGGAAAGATCTTTGTGTTTGTAGGTCGCAATTCACCGCAACTACTGTACTTTGGCTTGAATTTTTTTCAGAATAAGATCAGCTTATTAGTATGTCTTTGGAGTGAAAAGGGGGGATGAATGTGTCCGTCAAGGATGAAGGAGCTCACAGGATTTTTTCTTACAGTACAATCACACTTGCGTGAGACACGGCTTCAGTGTCAAATGTTCAATGTTCCATTAAGTCAGTTGGGTCGTACTTGTGTCTGTATGACACTTTCCATCGCATCAGAGCGACTGCGGAGGCGACGTTGAGCAATGCTACAATCACACAGAAAGCAAACGGCTTCCTGTGCTGCGGTCGGATGGTGAAATGCAAATTGTCTCGTTGGTGGTCAACAAGTGAGACGTGAAGGTGTGTCCACAAGTGACACCGTGACAGTTAACCCTTGGACATGATCCCTGGTGCTACATCCACACAAGCATACTTTGGAGCACTATACTTACGCGACAGTTCTGACTATTATGCATCAGAAACCGTTTGAACGGCTCCTGAAAGCTGAGAAGTGTCACTGGGTTCCTCTACCTGGTGTGAAGAAGGAGCTAGGAGGAGGAGGAAACCTCCATCGGTTCCTGGAAGTTGACAACAGACGTGTTGCTGTCATGTCAGTAATCCCTTTTGCTTTTCTTGCTGGAAGCCAGTGTATCAATACCGTAATGGCAGCAACTTGATAAGAAGTGCACCTACTCAACTGTTAGGAACTGATTGACATTTTCTGATTTTTGAAATAGTCTCGTAATTTCGGTACCCCAAAGTATGCTAGTGTGATTTTTTTGGCAGTGATACCGTCAGTCAGCTAAATTCCTCGATGAGCCCGATCTATGCTTCTGCGTAGCTACGTAGCATAACGTGCACCTCTCCAGAAATGTGACTTCGCGTCATAGCAACGTGGACCTCGGCCGACAGCGACGACTGCGATTGGACCGTTTGCGTCACGTGACCTTCTCAGCTCTCGAAGCAGCTGCTTGCCGTGTTTTCCACGTGAATGCAACTGCCCTTAGGTGATTTGTGAGTGTAAAATGATGTCGACCTACTTGGAGTAACTACGGTGGGTCAACAAAGAAAAAAAAAACACTGATAACCAGGAAAAAAAAAAACTAACAGGATTGAGCACTGAGCGACGTACAAAAGGTGCGTAGACTTCGACTAAGTACAAAATCCAGCCTTAGTTAGTTGTAATTCACATGTGCTCGGAGGTTTTAAAGCTTGAAACTGCTTCAATCCTGCTGTTTAGTTCTTCCACGCCGTGCTGAGTGCTATTAGATGAAACATTGACGGCGTCCTTGGAGATTTCAGGGCTAACTACATTTACTACTAAGTGCTGAATAAAATGATTATGGACTTGTGTTTTATTGGGGGTTACACATCTTATGGCTCCCTGGCAGCAGCAATATGCACTGCACTATTCTTTATGGCTCAAAGGGATGTCTGCGCTTCCGTATTACTTCCATGTTACGTTCTCTCACAAACACGATGATCCTCTGTTAAAGGTATTTAGAAGGGGAAAGTTGAATGCTTGTTGTTGTTTTCATGATTCTTCATAGGTCTCTGTTTCTAGTTGACTAACGTCAGCTTTGTTGCATCACACCCACTCACCCGCTAAGTGCACAGTGGCTCTCAGAGGTTCAGAAGAATCACTGCGTATGTTTTTGAATTGTGAAACATTCTCTGTTGAAGTTGAAAAAAGACAACTGTGGAAAAAAAATACATAAATACAACAAACAAGATTAACTAGACATGGGATTTCAGAACACGTGAGAGAGACGTTCCGCTTTTGATCGGAAAACACACATGATTGAAAACGTACGTCACTAGTGTCGGGCAAAGCAGTTCTTGTAGGTATCTGAATCTTGACAATAGGTTCATTCCAAAGATTCATTCAAAAGATTTATTCACCGAATCATTCAGGTCAAAGTTGCTAGAATTGTTGCTAGTCACTAGCGGTCTGAACACTTGTTAAAGTCACTAAGTTGGCAGCACTCTTTCTGTGAACGTTGTGCTTTCAGAGAGTGATTTGGGTCAGTCAACTCGTTCCCAGAGAACGACCCAAAGAATCAGAGTCACCTGCAGCAGTTCACTGAACTACAATGAACGAATCTTTTCAGTCAGTGATGCAGTACAGTTTCTTCACCCAAAAGATTTGTTCTTTTAAACGAGTCACTCGCAACCAATGTTCTCACAAACAGCGTTCTTACAAACAGTGAGACTGATTGGGACTGGTCAGCTCACCGTCACACTCCGTCACGTCTGCGGCTGAGGTTGTCGTCTGAAAACAGGAGATGGGATTTTTACAGTGGTGTGATGAGGACGAGCTGCTGAATGTTTGGTTCCGTCTCACAAATCTGTTTCCAGCTGCTGCAAAATATCTGCATATCGGCTTTTTTTTGTTACAATACAAAGGAGGAGGACGCTTGAAACAGGAAACCATGGCGATGATGCAGTGCACTTAAGATAATTGGGTTTCACCGACTGTCTCCCCAACGGATGCATCACATGTGACTGTGCATATTTCTTTACAGAAGTGAAACGCAGGCGGCAGCTACTTGAAGACGAGAGACGGGATGCATAGACTCCACTTCTGCTCCGTCCACACGGACTGTTATTTTTAGTTCATTGAACGGATTCACAAAAAGCATGAAAATGATCCGTCTTTGATTGTGAGCAATGACGAGATAATGAGCTTGTTTCCTTTCTGTCACTGGTTCACTTGATTTAATTGAATTTTCGCCGTTAATTGCTGAGGTTGTCATGTCTTCGTTTGAGTCTGTCGCACACGGCCGCGCTGCCATATTCAACAGAACAATCTATGGAATTCTGCATTGCAAAGTAACATTTATTCATAAACGTAGCTGCAATCTGCATTCTCTCCAGGTACTCCGCCTTCATCCCACCTCCACAGCCATGCCAGGTCCATTTTTCTGAATTGCCCGTTTGGCGTGAATGAGAGTGTGAATGGTGGTCTGTCTCTACATGTTAGCCCTACGATGAGCTGGCCGCTTGCCCAGGACGAACCGCGCCGTTCGTCCTTTGACAGCTGGGAACCCCCTCGGCCCCAAACCGGCCCTCGAGGGGCACCTGAAGTTGCCCTGCTCCTACACACCAGATCACCTGAATCAGACAACATCCACATAGAGACGTTAATGGAACTGTTTTCTGTCCACATGGAATTGTCTCCTGAAATCCAGTGAATACACTGCAGTACATCACCCAGGTCTGTAGGGGGAGCTGTGATGCTGACACAGAAATACACACTCACAGAGAAGAAGAAGACATGGAGCATGAGATGAAAACAAACCCGAGAGGGTGCGTTCAAAACCATTCAACACCCTTGTCAACCAGATTAAGGCCACGTCCCCCTGGAGACGAGTTCAGGAGAATCAGTTTGCTATCGTCTGGATCTTTGGTCTCCATGGAGACAGGTTCAGGTGAATCCGTGCAGTGTTCTATCATCTGGACCTTTGGTCATTCTGGAGCCAGAATATGATCATTGTTGAAACCGGGTCCCAGAGTGACTCGGTAATCTTTCTTTCCTTCTGCTACTCGCCTCAAGAACTTGGCCCAAACCCTCCAGACCTGGCCCCACCCTCACCCCCCACCCCCACCCTCCCTGCTCTGGACAGAATACGAATCATGACCTCAGCTAACCCTCACTTACCTACATCATCTTCAGATTTGATTCTACTTTATTTTAGTTTCATTATTCTGTGCCGTGTTTAAACCTCAGTTTTTTGTACTATTTTGTCATATTTTTATTCGATGTTACCCCAAGACAAATTCAGCATACTTGGCAATAAAGCAGATTATGATCCTGATTCCATGTGGATGGAAAAGGTTTTTAAAACTACTTGCGTTGCGTCTCCATGTGTGACCATAATCACACAATCGGTTCAGTGTCACTGTTTGAGCTGTGGGAACACGTCAAACCAGGAGCCAATCCTGTTGCAGGAAGTGGAGACTCAGAGGATCCACATTTGACTCGCCCAAGCCGGAGTGCCTGCGGTCTGCAGACGTTTGGTATTCACCTCCGCCGGCTCACCGACCTACATCATTACATGCAGATTGTTGTCTGGTACAAACGATTTCCCCCGCTGAAGTTTCCACTCGTTCAGACATCACAAAGGCAGTAAGGGAGCATGAACCACATCGCAAACCTATTTTTGTGATGTTGTATAACAAGATACACAAGCTTTGTGTGAGTGAAACGCTATTTGTGTGTTTGTATGCGTCACATTGAAGCCCTCTCTCTGCTGCCTGAGTAACATGCTGGGAATTCAGAGAGACAACGAGGATGGGAAGGAGCATGGAAGCCAACCATGGATGTCAAATCAGGTTGGATGGTTGTTATGTTGGGTTGGATGTTGTTAAATGAGGTTGGATGTGTGTTAAACAGGTTGTGTAGTTGTTAATCCTTTCGTAACACACCTGATGCGCTCGAGGTCGCTGGAACCAGGAACCCGTCATGTCCCATGTTCTTCCACAAACGGAAGAAGACGACAGGAGTGAGAATGTGTCGTAGAGGTTGACACATTCAATCACTGTTCGGTGGACGTGTGTGTATATCTGTCTGCCTTTACATGTTGGCCGACGATTGTCCATTGCCAGCTGGCAATGGACCTGTAACAACCACCAGCAGGTGGCGCTGTGTGTGGTCAGAACAAGAGTTACCCAAACAAGTAAGCAGGTGATTATTTTTTGACAACCCTCCATCTCTAAAATAAAACCCAACTGTCACTGCCGTTTCAATCAATGATAGAAATCTCCCCTTCACTCCAGCCGTCTCCTGATCCAAATCCAGGCATTAAATCACAAATTTCTAAGTGCCCATAAAACACCAAATAAAGAAAAGTCTTGACAGAGACGCCGTAAATTCCACACTAACACAGAATCTCCTGCGGACACGTCTGCTGGTCGCGTGCGACTGGACGGAATTTACTTCCTCGTGCCCGTACTCTGCTGACTTCGCCGGAACAGGCGCCTCCGAGCGTTTCTGTTGTGGGCTCACTGGCTCGGCGCATCAACTTAATCACTCTTGCCTCGCATCTGAGCCGCGAGGAGCCTTCAGCGGGGCTGACAGCGACGGGATGCATGCTCGGCCAGGCCTCCTCCATCACCACCGGCGGCAGAGAGCAAAGAAAGTGCTTACCTAGGAGAAAGAGAGAGAACAGAGGGGGGTGGGGGGCTTATTAAAACAGAGGCCATATTACACTGGACAGTTTTTCACTCAGCGTCGGGTGATCTGCTCATCCGTCCGTGCGTGCCACACGACATGCCCTCCAACCCAAACAACCAACACCAGTTGGTTTGTTCCTGTGATATCAAACATTCCCCATCTGACACACGGGCGTGTTTCCTCTGCGGCCTCGAGTGTGAATCAGTATTGAGAAATAAATCATGTGTGGGCTGCAGACCGTGATCTGAGCTGCACCTCCCACCCTCTTCCACTGGTGGAAGCAGGAAGACAGGATCAGCCATCGGTGGTGATGTGTTTGAAAAGCGGATTCAGGCTGAAACTATTCCTTCCACAACTTGAATATGCACCAAAAAAAAGCACCAAAAAAAAATAAATCTGCGAGGCAAGAAGGCCTGTTTGACAGCGACTCGTTTTGCTCCGAGCATCGGGTGGCGCTGACGCCACAAACCACTGGATACTACGACGTGTGAATTATACAACGGAGAGCGGTGGAGAGCTCGGGCAGCAGCGGAAACAGCCCTAAACCGACCGAACCAACACGTTCAATACCTTGTGATCATTTCTGGGTGAAAATTAAATCCACTGCAAAGCAAAATGAGCATAACATACCATTAGGAGAACGACGCTACAGCATTTCACGGTAATGGACACGTGAACGTAAACCCATGTTCATGAAATCAAATAAAAACAATGAACAACAGTTGATTTGGATGTGTCACCTGGCCGCCGGTCGCGTTAAACCACGGTGCACGGTGTCCGAGGCCCAGACGTTCCTTCGAGTCGCATCCAATAAGCAGCAGGATCTGTTACTGCATATTGTAAAGTGCAAAGGGATAACAACATCCCCGGAAACAAAATGTCACCGGACGCGTGCGCTACAAAAGCAATGTCTTTGCTGGAGAGAAGTGGGTCGTCGTGGCCGTCGGGGGAGACGTGAGGAGATCAGACAAAATGTGACATTTACCGGGACGATTTACAGCTGCTCACTCGTAAAGCGCCTCGTCCTGGAGTTTGTGCTTCACAGATAGAATCCGGACACATCCAAGGGCTCTCTTCGCCGTGAACTACACACGCAAGGAGGACGCAACTGACATTCGGGTGGCATTTGATGAGTTGTCAGATCGTAGCTCAGTGGATCCCATGCGCCTGATATTTGTGAAAGGCCGCCATTCCCCTGAGGCTCAGGTGGTGGAATTCAAAACATTTCTCTTTAAAAACGCCAGCGACGGCCTCCAAAGGTGTCGCTGAAAACGCTGCTCCAAGCGCCTCAGGTAACAAACGCAATGATCGGACCCGGATATTATCTGGAATGAATATGAGACGTGATCTACAGACACAAAGAGGACGGCCATCACTCCAGGAGAAGGTGCGACAGGTGGTCCGTGAGGTCTCTTTTCTTTCATTCGCGCTCCTCGTCACATCATCTGGGCTGAACTTGTGGTGTCCGAGAACCATTGTGTGACTGGTCAGACTCCAGAAGCAGCTCTGCGCCGTTCGCTCTGATCAGAGTCGACATTCGGTTCGTTATCGTACCGGATGGACCTGATGGATTCTCTCTGCTGTATCGTGTCTTAACTTCTGGTTTTCACCATCTGCTCGATGGAAACTGATGTGGAACGGCCCCGGATTTCTAGCTGGAGCTGCAACGTCGGTCAGACCTCCCTGACTGACTGAGCGGCCACGGATTGGCAAACATCAGCAGACGTCCTGACCAGAACAAATGTAGCTCTGGCGTCCAGACCCAAGTTCTTGCGGAGTACTAAATAAAAATGTAGTAACCGAAATTAGGAGAATATGAGGAAATTATTCTTCACAGTTTCTAATATTTGACCTCTGAAACAATGAACATCATCTAGTCATGTTCAATTTTTATTAAAAACGTAACAAGTAAAGAAAGTTGGGTTTGTTTATTCAGTCAAACTCGACTGTAAAATGGTGTTTTGGGACTGTTAAGGTCATGTTCTTTCAGTACAAACAATATCATTATCACCAGTCTGAGAGCAGTGATACACCCCCGTCAAGGCTGGAGACCTAGGGGAGACACTACATTCGGTGATGTGTAAAACAAAACGGGGAGAGGCTGCGGTCGCCCCGGACGACCAGGGATTCCGAAAGCGATGGGACCGGGCTCCGGATGTTTCCGCCAGTCAGGAGGCTCCAGACGTAAACAAGACCGACGGACTGGTCGACGTCACTGGGGCCGAAAGCACTGGGAGACACTGAAGACGCAAGATCTGAGAAGGAGTCAAGACAAGAGTGGGGCGCACCGGAGGGAAAGTACTGAGAGGTTTGAAAAGTGAAAGTTGAGAACAGCCATGTTACGGTCATTACGGTAATCCCATTCACAATTAATTCCATTCGTTGCCAGAAGCTGGTGGTCTATTACCGTAATGCCAGCAACTTGGCTGTGAGGTGTAACTTCTCAACTTTCAGGAACCGATGGACGTTCTCTCTAGCTCCTTCTTCACACCAGGTTTTCTGTTTTCTGCACCAACAGTTACATACATATATGTAACACATATTTACGCTACTCCCAAGTATGCTAGCGCAAATGTATCAGCAGTGATACCATAGATGTTAAAGTGTTCCTATCTGTTCTGTGGGCACAAAATAACTTGGAAAATACCGATTTCATTCCACAATTTTCTTCACGTTCCGACCAAAAAAGGGAAAAAAAGGTTCAGTGTGAATAAAGCTTTGAACGTTCTGAGCTGTATTATTTGAAAAGCAGCAGCAGCATCTTTCCTCTCCCTCGTCCGTCTCCTCTGCCGATGACGCGACCGAATCTGAGCAGTAAGAGAATGTGTGACATTCAACAGGCGGCTGACGCGCCGGGTTCCCGGGGATGATTCCTGCCGATGACCTCTGACAGGTTGACTGACTCACAGGTGAGTCCTGGCGATAATGGTCCGAAGCAGATCAGGCTTTCACGTTTCAAGGGACATATGAACATGTCGGGCTAAGCGCGAACATAAAAATAAAAAAACTATAAAAATAATGAGGATTTGGGTGACAGAGCACCAGCGCCGGGTACCTGACAGGAAACCGGCCAATTAAATGTCCCTTCCATCGACCCTTTTCACCACCCATGCATTCACGTCTTTTCCCTTAAAGTGGGGCTGCCTGTGTCTGGAATTTTCCACGGTGAATGGGGTTACGTAAAACGACTGGAGGATTTGTTTTCTGCGCCGCAAACAAGTCGTTGAAGACCGAGGCCCCTTCTGAAACCAGCAAATCGCCGTCCAAATGTTAATTTGCCTAACAGCCTGCAGATGATGCAGAACATGCCTTTCACCTTCGCCTGTCATCCATAATTCATGCTATTGACTGGTGAGGCGGTGGCATTTTCATGCACGGAGCTCACAAAGTGGTGCCACTTTCACACACGGATTCGAGCCAATGAATCCGCACCAACTGTGCAGAAATGCTTAGCAACACAATTGAGGTTGGCGTGAAATGTCCAGGCAAGACACAGGCGCGCTCCCATTTCTGATACTGGCAAGGGACGAGAACACGCATGCTGTCGTGAAAAAAATAGCCTCAACTGGCCGGGATGACTTCCCAGTACGGGGGGGGAGAAGACCGACCAGTCAGCTTCATTAACCTCACCTGCAAAAGGCAGCAACCCAGTCTCTGAAGGGAGTTTAGTCCGGCAGCAGCCACGAGGGAATAACAAGACAGCTTGCCTGGCCTTCTCCAACTTTTTGCATTTTCTAGAGTTCATGGCGTCCCAGATGGCCGGAGTGAACTTGTGGACACAATGTCCATTGTAGACCTTTTTCACTTCCATTCCTTGCGAAGCCAAATTAATCTTTGACTAGAGAAGCACTGGTAGAGCTCAGACCTCCGTCTCAGCTCATCTCCACCCATACTGTGGTCCATTCATTGATCGAAAAAAATTCATTAATCATCAAAACATGATTTTGTCACTAAAAGTCTAATAGAAATTTAAAAAATCATTAGACACCTTGTTACACCAATCAGGACCTCTGAGTCTGGACGATTGTTCTACTGTTACTATATATGTTACTGTATACTACACTACTATCTCCACGAACGTGTGACGCAGATTGAGTCTTCCTGCTGTGACAATCTGTTCCTCATACACCGATTCCAACAGTCCAGTCAAATCCATGTAAACTAACCGTGAGCTTTTATTTTGAAATTTCTTTCACCCGTCAATTTTCACCAAAATGCGACTCAGTCTGACACAACGTGGGTCAATGGACAAAACTCATGAGAAATACAAGAAGTGTCGATTTTACAAGATAAAATACTTCAGTGACATAACCTGCACCTTAATACGGATGCTAATGTTAGTGCTAGTCAAAAAAATCGAAATGGTTTTGTATATAACATCAGCCTGAATCGATCACAGATCCATTGAGAATCGAACCAAAATCCTACTGTCGTGACGCTTGTGACATCAGCGAATATCATATCGTCCAAATTAAAGGTGTAGCATCGCCACGGTGATGTACACTCCTGATGTTCTACAACCAGGAGTGAGTGTCAACTTTAAAAGTGTTTCTATGTAGAATAAATTAAAACAAAAAAATCAAACTAACCAGGATGATTATTCTGACCAACCGGAGAAGCAGAGAGCGACTCAGGGGCTCAGAGATAAACAACCAGGTGATGACACTGTGAGGTCCTCAGGGATGTCTTGTTAATTGAAAAGCTCATTACATCACAATGCAAATTATTTGTTCAGCGTGTCAGAAATGTCCTTTCCGAATTTAATTTATCTTCCCAGGCTGCACTGACATTTGGGGAACGTCCTTATCGGAGCGCGCAGAGGCGTCTCAGAGGAGAACTTTAAAATCACACACCTGACACCTTGCCTGGTTCTCCTTGTCAGTATCTCTCCCTCTTCTGTCCGCCGCCCTCCGCTTGGCGCTCTTCACTTCTCACTTTGAGAGTAAACTCTGAGACAAGCGCTTTGATTGTTCCAAGCAAACGGCCTTGAAAGCTTTCCAACCGACCGACCGACCAACCAACCAACCACCGAAGACCGAAGACTCATTCCTTGAAAAGCAAAAGACAAATCAGCTGAAGGAACAAGTATTCACACCGGACTCGTCACGTTCCATCACAGACAACTGAGCGTCGTCAGCTGAAGCGACCGTCCCATGAGGAGGATGAATGATTACCGTTAATGCCTTTTCACTTTGCACATGTCAGACTGCATTTCACCCGCGTGATCGTCTCATCTCGTCTCGTCTTCATCTCCTTCATCATTTTATGGGAACGTCAATCAGTCATTTCATTTGACGGGTTGCCGCGTTCCACTACGCATCTGGCACAATGTTTATGACAGCGGACAGACTGCTTTTAGGAGGAAATAACAGTTTTCAGTTTGGCAAATCATTGTCGTCTTTTTTTCTTGTGATTTGTTGTTTGGTCCGAAAATGGTCAAATGACCCATCAAGAAACTGCATTTAAAAGGCATAAAACTGGATTTAAAACCAATTGATTACTCAGCAGTTACTATCGACCTGATTTTATATACTTCATAATTGGTAATTAGAAGCTAAAGCATGTACAAACACTCAACGTAAGCAATGACGAGTCATCTTCATTCGTTTATAGTTCTAAAACGATGGAATAAACACGAGTCAACGCAATGTTTGCGCTGACTTTCGCAATCAGATTTCGTGAAAATGGGCAAAGAAAGAGAAGAAATCGGACTCTGATGTTCATGAGACGTTACTCTGCTCCAGATAGAAACGGTGTCCTGGACCGGCGGTTCCAGGTGTTTCTGGAACACGAGTCCCACCAGGCAGATCAAAGACCACAACTGTTGTCGGCACAGATCGTTCTCCGTCAAACGTGGGGCTGGCACCTTTCCGTGCTGTCACCAGAGCCCTCGCAGTGACTGTTTGTGTTCCTGCGGCGCCGCAGACGACGGAGAATCCCCGGCACCTCGGGGGATTTGTCTTTGGCCCATTCATCTCCTCACTCGCCGCGTGTCCTCGGTCAGCTCGATGCTCCGACATGTGAGGCAGAGCCCGAGGGTGGGAGGTCAAGAGTGACAGGAAGTGCGGGGGTGCTGATCTGGCCTCGGTCAGGACAGGGAGCGGACCTCTGTCGGCTCGCTGTGCTTTTGACCGGGGGAGATGGCGGCAAAAGAAGAAACCTTCCATGACAAAATGGTAGAATTTCTGCTGCAGCTGATGTTCAAGGGATGACGGATTGGGCGGGGTGCGGGTGGGGAGGGGCCTGCAGAGTAAAACGGTTATTGCATCTAATCCAAACGACATCAGTGACCTCTTTGTCACATCAGGGAATCGTCCGCTTCACTTTGATTCCAGTCTGACCACTTGAAAAAAAAAAAAAGGTCTTGAGACAATTGGAGGCTGCAGAGCTTCTCTTTAATTCACCTTTGGGCTTCTCGTGCTGAAAAGAGGTCACACAGGATGAAGTGGGGGCCATGGAGGGATAATCAAGGTTTTTACGGACAGACATATAGCTCCTGGTCGCGCTTTCATCGCCCCCGACGTTATCTTCATCACGTCCTCATCACTTCCACTTGAAAATCCCTCAGGACCCGTGAGGCGTCGGGTCGGAGCTGTGATCTGTGGTCGGGAGGGACGTTCCATCAGCAGCTATCTCAGACGGCGGCGGCCGCCCTCTGACACAGGCTGCGATGATGAAGTATGATGTCATCGGATAAGATGACAAAAGACTCACAAAGATAAATGCAGGTGCAGACGGCGTGTTCCAGAAAGCAGCTTCAGTGAAAAACCCAGTTTGGTCATTCTGAAAGGAGGAAAACTTTCAACCTGAGAGAAATCAAACCAAAGGGCATCAGTGATACTTCATATACATATATATACAGTATGTAGTAAATAAAAGATCAGATCAGAAAAAAAACAGTTAAAAATACACAAAAAAATACAGACAATACAGTCGCACGTCTGTGACATCATCCGTCAGGTTGATGTAGGTTGTTTAACAAGATGGCGGAAAGCAGCACAGATTTCCAAACTCTGGAGAATCTCAAGAGAAACATGCAGGAGCAGGATTTCCTTCAGAGAACAGAAGAGCGGCGCGACGTTAGCGGAAGAGGACCAGATCTCTGGTGGTAAGTTAGTGCCTCCCAGACCGTGATGGTCGAGTTCATTTCATTTTCATTTAAGGACCTTTGGTACATGAAACCCACATAATAGCGTCATGATACAATAAACACTTGTATTTAATACTCACATCTAATGTACAATTCATACAATGATTGAGTCTGAGAACGGTGATTTTTCCTCATATTCTCTGTCCGTTTGTTAGCGTTCTTAACGCAGCGACCATGAAACACGTGTGCCACTCGTCACACCGAAATCCACCGACTCGCTCACAAACAAATGTTCCAATCAAGCATCAGGTCGACGTGTCACTGCTACCATCATGTTCTGTTTGATTCTTATTTCTTATTCTTATTTCAATCTCGAGCGAGATTTCATCAGCACGTGATGAAATCGACAGGCAACACAAATAAAACACAGCTCCGTCTGTGTCCGTCAGCATAGAAGGACGAGTGCAGCTTGAAGCGACAGAGAGCTAAACAGCTGTTTGTTGGCCCTCTGCTGGTTTCTAATTGACCAGAATAGGGAGTGAAGGAGCCGTCACTTTGGAGGCGCACAGACGCTGCATTTGACCCGTCGCTAGGAAACAATGACATCTCTCAGGTACGTTTCCCCCCCCGGAGCCTCAACAGCACGGAACAAAGTCACTGGGAAATCCGACAAAAAGTGGAGGACACAAAGGCGGGACCACGAGCTGTCCAATGGGATCTTCTGGGTCTTTTTTTTTTTCCAGGTTTCTGTTTTTTCTTTTTTTCTTACTTCAAGCGACAGCCACTTAAAGCGAACGGATGTTGTCACCACAGCAACTCCAAAGTATGTTAGCACGAATGCGTCTGCGGCGATACAGTCGGTGTTACAGGGTTGAAACTAACAGACTGATTGACTAGAATGTGTGTGTGAGTGTGTGTTTGTGTGTGTGTTCCGGTTAGTTCCAGAGTCACAGCGAGGGTCCTGAAGAAGCTTCATTTCGTCTCAGCAGGCCGACAGAAGGGAGCAGAGTTCCGCCAGGATACAAACGGTGCACGGATGTGAGGCGACAGCACGCGCTTCCACCAAAGGTCGCACGCCCCCATTTCTTCTTCTTCTCCAACTCTAAATGGTTCGATGATGTAGTTACAACACATTTACGGCCTCTGTCCGAGTCTGGACTCCTCAGGTGACGTCGTCCGACAGGAGAAGTTTCGACGGAATCACTTCTCCCTTCTGCTTCATTCGAGAGAGTGAATGTCAGGAATAAAAAACAGCTCTTTCATCTCTTTCTCGTCTTTTTTTTTTTTTTTTTTTATCATAATGAGTGCTAATAAATTCAACCTGAGAGCTTTGGTGACGGTGCTTCAGTTGAACGAATGGAACAGATAAAATAAAAACCTTTTAAGAGAGGGGGAGTTTTTGCTTCAGGGGGCCGTCAAACCGGCACTGTAAGAATTGTTGCTGCAGAGCTGCGGCGACTCATCGATGTCTCTTTAAGTCTCTGATTCCACTGTGTGTGTGTGTGTGTGTGTGTGTTACCTCCAACAGATTAGTCCACCTCAGCTGATTTCATTCGTCTGACATGGTCTCAAGGTTACTCGCTGACAAGTACAAGGTGGAATTTCACGTCGGGAAAAGGATCGTAAATAAATTTCATGTAAAGTCGGTCGTACTCATATTTGTCTTTTTATTGTGGCTGTGTGGGGAAAACTTCTGACAACAACAACTCAGACCCCTGCTGCGCCACTTCCAGAGTCAACTGTCTTTTTTAAATTCTAATTACTCTGCCAAGGAGGTTTGTCTTTGTTTGTCTTTCAGCAAAATAACTCAAAAGTTGTCGACGGAGTTGAATGAAATGTTCAGTAACTGCTGCTAATGGACCAGATGATTAAATGTTGGTGGTGTTCTGGAACCATCTGGATCCAGGAATCTGTTGTCAGCAGACGTGTCTGTCTGTTAACCCAGGGACGGAGGGTTGGTTTTAGAGGTCAGAGGTCATGATTTGAGTTTATTTATTTATTGCATTATGTACTTTTTTCCCCTCTGCTCCATTTTTTTCAGAACTAATGTTTTCATGTGTCCCATGAATATTAGTGATATGTAAATTGAAAGTTGAAGTAAAAGGGGGGGGTTACACATCTCTCACCCTTTGGTTGTTACCACTGTTGTAATGACCAATAAACCTTCATTCGTTCATTCAATGGTACATTTGTATCAATCGTCCCGACTGAAGAAGCGACCTGGAAACTTTGGCAGGTTCTGGTCTCCCCCAGCAGGTCGCAGGTCGCAGGTCGTCCCTCCAGCCCATCTGAGCTGGCTCCCTAATCCGGAAACCCTCTGATCAAATTAATACATGCGAGTGGACGAGCTAGAAAATCTGTGAATCTGTGGCTCCTTTCCAGCCGCCTCGGCATATCGGAAGATATCAGCCAGAGGAGGGAAATGACGGAATATGTCTCATTTGTGTGAAATCCCGGGTTTTGTGCAAAGGTTTAAACTCATTAAAGGGAAACAGGGGGACGGACGGCGGTAACGATCAAAAATGACTCGTATTCTGTGATAGACCGTCACATTCCAGCTCCATCGCTTTCCAATTCTTCGGCCGCGACAGATCACCGGCCTCATCTTCCTTGAAATTAGATCCCGTGTCTGGTCCCCCCGTGACGCAAATCAATTGTGCGTCACCTTGGCAACACACGAGCCGCGAATCAAACGCTTATTTATTGACATAAATGGGTAAGTGACTTTCGAGCTTCACACGACTGCCGTTTTGTATTTTTACCTGGAAAGACGCAGCAAAGACTCCGGGGGTCACGTCTGCAGGAACAAACGCAGCTGAGGCGGTTTGACAAAATCTTGGGGTTTTTTTCAATTATTTTCCTAATTTTTCACCATCGGAGTGAATTATCACATCATGGACATGATTGTTGTCAGAATGTCGCCTGGAACATAAATGAATGATCCACTTCTGTTTCTTTGGCAAATGAACATGCTATAAGAGGGTTAAAGGTGAGTGGTTCTCTCAGCGTACTAACTGGCTAACGAGGCGGCGCTTCTTCGAGAGCAAAATCACAAACGCCGGCCTTTTTTTGCGTTCGGGCGTCCGTCCGTCCTTGGACTCACGTCTCGACCACGTCCACTCCTGCCCTCGCCACTGTCCTCGGGGGAATCGGAAAAGGTTTGAGCGGAGCCCTCAGCAAATCCTCTTGCGGCCGGGGGTTTAAAGCCCAGCCACATACACAGACTGTGAAATTAGCTGAAACAAATGAATGCTACGAGGGGGGAAATGAGGGTTGTTCAACAAAACGGTCAAAAGATGTTTGGCCCAGCTCATTCTTGGCACGTTCCCTCCCATGAAGAGGCGGCGCAGGCTTGGTACGAGTCCCTAAAACCCCCGATGAGACGGAGGGAGGATGCTGAAATCAAATAGTGTGTGTGGGGGGAAAAAAGGAACAGACGTGGGAGGGAAACCGCTGCCGGCGGAGGGAGGTCTGTCCACGCTAATGACGCCCCTCGATAAACCCGTCGATATCGCACCAAAACGCAGACACTTTGGAGGAATCTGATCGGGTTTTGATTTATACTCCGACGCACATCAGATATATCTGCCTTTGTGTACTCACCTCAGATGAGCAGGACCGCATTTCCAATTTAGCGATATTGGCTTTAACCTCCAGCGGCGTGTCTTCCAACCCTTCCGCCTGACCTTTTCACAGCCTCAGTAAATTAGCCTGCCGCTGGATATTCCACATGCGCATTAAAGAGTAATACCCTCGCACTCCGAAGCTCCCTGCTGGGAAATGGCAGCCGACTCTCTCAGGTTGCTTTTCATTAGGTGACAGTAACTTCCTGCGCACCTCACCCCCCCCCCCCCCCCCCCCTCGTCTGGTAAATGCTCCCTGAAAGATCAGGACAACAGAGAGCCCCTCAGGACAGCTACCGGACACGACGGGGCAACAGAACGAGGGACGAACGGTATTCGACAGGGTTGTCAGCGGTAACCGATGAATCTCGATTCTCGTGTTGACGGTAGCTTGGGACGTCCCCCCCCCTCTTTGGTGCTAGAGGCCGGCAGCCTGTAGATGTAATGTGGGTGCCACGTTTTATCACCGATGGGTCAACAAACAATCTGACGTGCGTCCTTCAACGGGGGACTGTTCTCCTTGGAAACCAAATTGTCTGTTTTGCAGTGAGAAGTCATGGAATATTCTCTGAGGACTGAAGGCTGCCATGTGTTGTCATGTGACCGGGGTACTTGGACAAGAGGGGTCCGTGGGCCAAAACGTCTGAGGAGCCCTGGAGGTTCTCTTCCATCATCAAGTCCTCCTCCACATGCGTCCACGACCGTGTGCAGAGTTTCTTCTCTACATATTCATGTTTTCTACTCATTCATGCCGGATTCGCTATAATACAAGTGTTGAGAAAATATGCTGGCAACTTTTCTTGTGCGTTGTAAATCATTTAGTTTAGATGAATATGAAATGTATCTTGTACCAACAGAGGGACGTGAGCGGCTTGTTTTATTGTAACTTCATTGTGTTTGTTTGCTTATTTCTTTGTTTTCTTTCTAGGTGATGTTGTGCAAAGGATAATTCTTTCTGCTACTTTTCGTTCCAATTTGTGGATTTTCCTCTTTGGTTTGGTCATAATTTACCTCAGCGTACCAATTTACGTTTTTATGTCTTTTGCTGTTACGACATTTCTCCAAATGCAGTATTTCAGTATTTCAGTATTTCAGAGAAAACAAAGTGTAATGAACTTCACTGGTGGCTCACTGGGCTGCTGTTTGTTGGAAACAGGAAAATACCAACAGTGGTTTAACTCTTTGACTTTACACAGAACGAGAAGAAATCACTTTTTTAAAAAAAAAAATAAATTGAATTAGAAAGATAATCACATCGCGTGTGAACCGCTGGCCGCTCGCAATGATTGGGGTCAGACATATTTCTCCGTGTGACATAAACCATTGATTCTGGCTTAATGCACTTTTTCTTTTCTTACGCAAACTTAAAATTAAGGTTATTGAGCGTGAGAGAGTTGTGTAGGTGGTCGTAGGAGGTTCCGATGCTAAAAGTAGAGGCCGTCTGCTGAACTCGGCCCGATTCGTGTGAAAATCAACTCTTCATCTGTCGGATCACCAGAGAGCCCCCCCCCGACCCCGCCCGGGGCCGGCTCGCACAGCGCTGTGTCCGTCCCGTGCAATTAGCTCATTTTGGGGAGACAAGACAGCGGCGGGAACGTGGAATTATGAAACAGATGTGGGAGTCAAGTTAAATACGTTTCCATGGAAGACTGCAGGAACATGAAACATTAAAATGACTCTTAAAATGTCATTTATCCACATGTTTGAACTAATTCTGCCATTTCACAAAACTACGTAATCAGCCGATTAAATGACGATAATTATAGTACAAATCAGAAGGCATCTACACAAGACAAGGACGTGTCGGAGTCAAGACGTTTGTGAGCGACTAAAACAAAAGAGTAGAAGCTAGCTGCTCTATAATATGCCTGGATAGTAACTTTTAAAGAATTTAATTAAGAAAATATGAAGGGACTGTTGAGTTAAATCAAATCAGAATAAAAATATTAATATCATCCAGAAAAAATGTGCAATGGAATTGAGAAATGTAAAGGCATCAAGTTTAAATTAAATTAAATTAAATTAAATTGCTGTGCTGTAGTGCATAAAAAAATCATTTAATGACTTTGCACATTGCAGCATGTATTGAAATTAAACCAGTGGTATGGTTTTGAGTGAGTGAACATGTCCAGTAAATGAAAGTTGTGTCCTGCAGAGATCAGGGCTCCGTTCCAGAACGCAGGTTTAGTGAAAACTCAAGAGTTTGTTCATCATGAAATGAGGAAAACGCTGCAGAATTTTAATATAATATAATATAAATGTTATATATATGTTAAATGTTACTGAATTCAAACATGAAACCACAACGTTTTAGTTTGATTTACGTTTTAGTCAGTTTACGTGAAAATAACAAACTCAGGATTTTCAGTAAACCTGCTGACTCAGACGGTCCCAGGATGTGAGACATGCTGTTGGCGTTCATCAGCATCTGCCTGAGTATCACTTCGCTCCGCTAGAGAGTCTCATACGCTGGTGATCGAACGCCGCCCGTCCTCCGCCACCTCTCAGACACTCGCTCTAGATTTCCTCTGTGACAAGCAAGACGCAATTTCTCACCAAGAGCTCAATCCGCCTGGTATCTAAGTGCATGCAGTCTCCCTCTGGGAAACACTCCTGGAGAGATTAGAACGGAAAACAAAAAAACAAAAAGGATGCAGCGGTCTGACCATGTCCAAACGGACCAAAACCATCTTCTTCTCCTCCGTCTTCCTCTGCATCCTATTTACAATATTTACACCCAAATGGATCCACTGGCCTTTAGGTGGCGCTGAAATTCACTGGCGATCACAAAATTGCCGCACAGAGATCAGTTATTCAGTTTTTTTCTTTGTTTACTTCAGGTGTCAGCGGCTGAGCGGATCTCGTTACCATAGTAACTCCAACCTTTTTTTGTGTTTTTTTTTTTTCAAAAATCACATTTTAGACGGCTCTATTTGGTCAGCACACAAGGAAGTTCCACTCCACGGTCTCTTTGTCTCCGTTTATGGTGACTGTCAGCTCCACCTACGGGCCTGGAGGATGAACTCAGCCTGTCGGGTCGTTTCCAATAGATCGATTTGAATCAAATATTCTTGACACGATGCCGAGGAAGACAAAAACAAACAAAGATTGCTTTGGTGCGTGTGGACGGGGCTTAAAAAGCCATCATTCATCTTTCCACCCTGAAAAGTGAAGATTTCTTTTGTTTTTCGCTAAAACGACATGTGAAAACTCACGGCTCAGACGTACACCAACACCTCTTGGGAGAAACGATATGAGAACAGACGCTGACAGTGGACCTTGATGTTGGAAGTTGGACCTTGTCCATTTACGCTGTTTTTTCTCCATATTTAATCATGTTCACCACAGTGATAGTGTTTTTTGCTTTCTGGTTCCTGTCGTAATCTGATCTGTCGTGCTGCCGGAAATGTGAATTTCTCTTGGGAGATCAAATAAAGCGTCTATCCATCTGTCTGTGTAGATGACAGCCGGCCAGCGTGCCGTCATTAACGCGTCCTCATGAGGATGCTCATGTGCATGGCGTGTCGGCATGGTTAAACAAAAAGAGGAGGAGTGAAACTGTCTTATTCCTCCTCACGTCACACCTCTGGGTGAAACCCTCACTGCTGGAGGAGAATCCCATGCATTTAAAACACCCTCCTCCTGTCTTCAGACCAACAGTTGCCTGCAACGAGCTGCCTGACAGCCAACTTTCAGAGCGGGCGGCGCTGTGCTGAGAAAAATGGCTCCGGGCTGCACTTAAAAAAATATGGCAATATTTCTTTGTGAAACATGGAAAGCTCAATATGTCCAACAAAGCTGCGGCTTTAAATCCTCTCTCAGTGTGAGAGATAAGCATGCAGCAGCTTTTAGCGATGACAGTAAAATGTATTATGCTTCAGCAGTGGCATGGGGGTGTGTGTGTGTGAGTGTGTGTGTGTGGGGGGGGGGGTTGTTGACGTGCACAGTTTCACCCGTCCCCTCATCTGCAGATCCTGCTTTGGTAAAACAGAGCTGCAGCTTCACATTATAGAACGTCTAAAAGCAACAACCGCTCTTCGCCCTGCTGCGAAAGGTGGTCACTGACAATTCCCTCAGGTGTATCTCTCTCTCTCTCTCTCACACACACACACACACACACACACACACACCTCATCATACACCACTGCAGGCGTGTTTTGTGAAAATTGCAGTAATGGACGTCATTGCACTTCACAAAATGGAGCCGTCATTTGGGTACATTCTGATTTGGTGTCATGGAGATTCGGTGGCGTTTGATTCCTCTCCACATTTTGAACGTTCTCGGAAAAGAATGTGTCGTGGCTCTTGTCTGATTCGCAGAAAGCGGCTCGTCGCAGCTTGAGTCCCATTGCACCAGCTGGCATGTCTCATTATTAGTAGTTTAACAATCTGAAAAATAGAAGGCGAGCTTATGTTACCACACGAGGTGTCAAAACCCAGTGTTTTTGAGGACATGATCCCTATTTGATCATAGCGCGCATGTGGCAATATGGCAGTGCCCCGAACAGAAGACCTTTATCGACCGAGCGTTTAAATCCTGGCTTGTATTGGATCGTGGTGCGCACACAAAACACTTTTTAATCCCATTTAAGTTACATTCAGAGTCAAAAACAACCAGTGTGAAATCCTCCCCACCTCATCACATTCAATCCAATGCCAGTCATCCCCACCCGCCAGAGGAAATGAATAAAGTCCCAAATCCACATATCCAAATTTTCAAACGACAAACACTCACTTTTGCATGTGAAAATTAAATTAAGCCGAATTAAACATTTCAACTCTCTTATAGGCCACAAATTCAAACAAAATTCAAACTTTACCAAATATGAATTATTTAATCTGACACTTATTCTTTCACTATTCTTCTTATTTGTGTGTTGTTGTTGTTTTTTTTCCAACAAATCTATTTTCACTATTTATTGTTTAAAAAAAAAACGCACATTCACCATGCTCCCTGCATCCGTGCTACAAATTCAGCAGGAAAAAATCTGGTGCATGCACACTAGGTCATATACATCAGGTTCTGGGAAACACTGATCTGGAACGGATCTTCTTCTTTTTTTTTTTAACAGTTCCCCAAAATGGAAGCCATCTCGTGGGCCGTCGAAGGGGAAATGGGCCTCAGACCTATTTACTGAGCCATAATCCCATCAATAATAAATTAGCCTCAGCATCTTGGAGAACCCCCCCCAGCTTTGGGATGAGAGCTTTTTGATGTCAGGACTTCACCTCTGACCCCGTCCACTACTGCAGAGCTTAAATAGCTGCTGTTTTTTTTGTTTCTAGAAGAGCACCTCTCTTCCTCATGCATTTCCACTCAGGAGTGTGTGGATCAGAGAGTTTAGGAGAGTGATTTTAACCTGAACCGGCGGCGTGGCGGTGTTGGGCGAGAACTTCCAGCTCAGAACCCAAACGGACGAGGGTTGTCTCTTCGGAGAGCAAATCAACCCACAGAGAACAGCGTGAGCGCGGGGAACAAATCAAACGAGAACAGAAGTGTCTCTGTCGGGGTTAACATTAACATTAATGTTATCGCAGCTTATCCCCCACCCCCCCCCCCCCCACACACACACTGCGCCGCCATGTGTTAACTTTGAATCAGATTTGAATCAGGTCTACATGGATCACCTTGTCCTTTTAAAGCGCCACGGCGAGGGCGTGTTCATCAAAGGGCCGAGTCGCCCTCTGCTGTGCCTCTTTGAAACGTGTCACTGTTCCTCCCCACAAAGGTAATGACGTCTCTTTTGTCTTCTGCCGCTATCTGGGTCAAGCGAGATCAGACATCTTTTTGGGGGGAGTGAAGAATGTAGATGTGCACTGCTGGCGGGCGTTGGGCGAGGACAAGTCTGGTGAGGACACGCTAACGACGGTATCAGCCCAGCCCATCAGGGACCTGAACGATCAGTCATTACCGACAGATTCGAAGAGACGGCAGGATAGACTGGTACGGGACCACCTTTCTAGGATGGGAGGTGTCACGGGAACAGAGCTTCTCACAGCCAATCCAGCATGACCAACATCTTCTCGCTGAAAACTGTGGAAATCATTATAGCTCTAGTTGTGTCACAGATGCAGACAACCTCTCACCGTCGCCACGGAGTCACATTGTGTGTGTGTGAGATCAGACAGAGCAGGTCACTGACTGGAAACAGAGGTGACTGAGTTCCCAGAGTCGTGTCACCAAATTAATGCGTCCAGTCCTTGGTACAGTTCCGTTTGGTACATATAAAATTACCGGCGACAAACAATGGAGATTGTTGGAGAGGTTGTTGGAGAGATTGTTGGAGAGGTTCCTGCAGCACCTGAAGCTGCTGCAGGAACCTCTCAGCGAGGTTTTCTGCTGATGTGTCTGCTAGCGTCTCTGTGAACATGTCTTTTAATGTGTCTGCTAGCTTCTCTGCTATCTTGTCTGCTCGCACCTCAGCTAATGTGTCTGCTGTTAGCTTTTCTGCTGGCGTCTGTTGGGTCTTCTGCTCAGGTGTCTGTTAGTTTCTCTGCTAACAGAAAATCCAGTTCTCCCCAAACAGTGTCACAGAATTTCCCAATACATTTTCTAGTTCCACATCCATGTAGTTAAACTCTACATCCATTACATCCTCTCTAAATATTTTCTCTCAGATACATTGAGACGTTTCCCTCTGCAGAACAAAAGATTCATAAACTCATGATTATTTCCTTGGAAGATAATCTCAGCTCCAAAGTCTGACATCTCCTTTTCTCAGCTGTCTATGTGACACATTGCAGCATTTCTCAAAGAAACGATTATAAATCGTACTTCCAGTACACAGCATTAAAAAAAAAAAAGTGTGAAAATACCTGAAACACAACCATATGACTTAATTATTAAGAAGCTATTCATATGTACAGTGGCATTGTGCCTGTGAATTAAACTACTTATCTTCCGAGCACAATAGAACAAAAACAAACTAGGACACCGCGGTGAACTTCTAATCTTTTCCATCTGTTGGGTTAGATAGCGTTTGGAAGCCTGCGATTCTGATAGATGAGCTTCCACCACCACAGCCCTCAACCTTGGCAGCGCTCTGTTCGACAGAGGAGGACGTAACCGGCAGCTTCGGCACCAAAACAGTCTGGCTTCCCCAGCGCCATTTAGTAGCTAACGTCCACACTGGATGGCTGGTGGCCTGACAGCCCGTCAATACAATCAGACCGGTGCTAATGACTATGGGAAAGGCTACGGAGCTCCCAGAAAACAATATGTGGTCTGAATGAAGGCGCTGCGTGTGTCAGGAACAATCAATAGAAGCAATGTGTTCCGTAAAAGTACTGTAGGAACAGTTCAATTAAGGTCCAGGACGCATCGTGTGACGCTGGTGAGGATGCAGATGTTTAACAGAGGAGTGGTGGATATACTATCAGCATGTAACCGC
>NW_027613818.1:0-7500 GCF_965212315.1 Lampetra planeri
GGAGTCTTGGGGGAGCTGGGGGGAGTCTTGGGGGAGCTGGGAGGGAGTCTTGGGGGAGCTGGGGGGGAGTCTTGGGGGAGCTGGGAGGGAGTCTTGGGGGAGCTGGGAGGGAGTCTTGGGGGAGCTGGGAGGGAGTCGTGGGGGAGCTGGGAGGGAGTCTTGGGGGAGCTGGGAGGGAGTCGTGGGGGAGCTGGGAGGGAGTCTTGGGGGAGCTGGGGGGGAGTCTTGGGGGAGCTGGGAGGGAGTCGTGGGGAGCTGGGAGGGAGTCTTGGGGGAGCTGGGAGGGAGTCGTGGGGGAGCTGGGAGGGAGTCGTGGGGGAGCTGGGAGGGAGTCGTGGGGAGCTGGGGGGGAGTCTTGGGGGAGCTGGGAGGGAGTCGTGGGGGAGCTGGGAGGGAGTCGTGGGGGAGCTGGGAGGGAGTCGTGGGGGAGCTGGGAGGGAGTCGTGGGGGAGCTGGGAGGGAGTCGTGGGGGAGCTGGGGGGGAGTCGTGGGGAGCTGGGAGGGAGTCGTGGGGGAGCTGGGAGGGAGTCGTGGGGGAGCTGGGAGGGAGTCGTGGGGGAGCTGGGGGGGAGTCTTGGGGGAGCTGGGAGGGAGTCGTGGGGGAGCTGGGAGGGAGTCGTGGGGGAGCTGGGAGGGAGTCGTGGGGGAGCTGGGAGGGTGTCGTGGGGAGCTGGGGGGGAGTCTTGGGGGAGCTGGGAGGGAGTCGTGGGGGAGCTGGGAGGGAGTCGTGGGGGAGCTGGGAGGGAGTCGTGGGGGAGCTGGGAGGGAGTCGTGGGGGAGCTGGGAGGGAGTCGTGGGGGAGCTGGGAGGGAGTCGTGGGGGAGCTGGGAGGGAGTCTTGGGAGCTGGGAGGGAGTCTTGGGGGAGCTGGGGGGGAGTCGTGGGGGAGCTGGGAGGGAGTCGTGGGGGAGCTGGGGAGGGAGTCGTGGGGGAGCTGGGAGGGAGTCGTGGGGGAGCTGGGAGGGAGTCGTGGGGGAGCTGGGAGGGAGTCGTGGGGGAGCTGGGAGGGAGTCGTGGGGAGCTGGGAGGGAGTCGTGGGTGAGCTGGGAGGGAGTCGTGGGGAGCTGGGAGGGAGTCGTGGGGAGCTGGGAGGGAGTCTTGGGGGAGCTGGGAGGGAGTCGTGGGGGAGCTGTGAGGGAGTCGTGGGGGAGCTGGGAGGGAGTCGTGGGGGAGCTGGGAGGGAGTCGTGGGGGAGCTGGGAGGGAGTCGTGGGGGAGCTGGGGGGGAGTCGTGGGGGAGCTGGGAGGGAGTCGTGGTGGAGCTGGGAGGGAGTCTTGGTGGAGCTGGGGGGGAGTCGTGGGGGAGCTGGGAGGGAGTCGTGGGGGAGCTGGGAGGGAGTCGTGGGGGAGCTGGGAGGGAGTCGTGGGGGAGCTGGGAGGGAGTCGTGGGGGAGCTGGGAGGGAGTCGTGGGGGAGCTGGGAGGGAGTCGTGGGGGAGCTGGGAGGGAGTCGTGGGGGAGCTGGGAGGGAGTCGTGGGGGAGCTGGGAGGGAGTCTTGGGGGAGCTGGGAGGGAGTCGTGGGGGAGCTGGGAGGGAGTCGTGGGGGAGCTGGGAGGGAGTCGTGGGGGAGCTGGGAGGGAGTCGTGGGGGAGCTGGGAGGGAGTCTTGGGGGAGCTGGGAGGGAGTCGTGGGGGAGCTGGGAGGGAGTCGTGGGGAGCTGGGAGGGAGTCGTGGGGGAGCTGGGAGGGAGTCGTGGGGGAGCTGGGAGGGTGTCGTGGGGGAGCTGGGAGGGAGTCGTGGGGAGCTGGGAGGGAGTCTTGGGGGAGCTGGGAGGGAGTCTTGGGGAGCTGGGAGGGAGTCGTGGGGGAGCTGGGAGGGAGTCGTGGGGGAGCTGGGAGGGAGTCGTGGGGGAGCTGGGAGGGAGTCTTGGGGGAGCTGGGAGGGAGTCGTGGGGGAGCTGGGAGGGAGTCGTTGGGAGCTGGGAGTGAGTCGTGGGGGAGCTGGGAGGGAGTCGTGGGGGAGCTGGGAGGGAGTCGTGGGGAGCTGGGAGGGAGTCTTGGGGGAGCTGGGAGGGAGTCGTGGGGGAGCTGGGGGGGAGTCGTGGGGGAGCTGGGAGGGAGTCGTGGGGAGCTGGGAGGGAGTCGTGGGGAGCTGGGGGGGAGTCGTGGGGGAGCTGGGAGGGAGTCGTGGGGAGCTGGGAGGGAGTCGTGGGGGGAGCTGGGAGGGAGTCTTGGGGGAGCTGGGAGGGAGTCTTGGGGGAGCTGGGGGGAGTCTTGGGGGAGCTGGGAGGGAGTCTTGGGGGAGCTGGGGGGGAGTCTTGGGGGAGCTGGGAGGGAGTTATGGGGGAGCTGGGTGGGAGTCTTGGGGGAGCTGGGAGGGAGTCGTGGGGGAGCTGGGAGGGAGTCTTGGGGGAGCTGGGAGGGAGTCGTGGGGGAGCTGGGAGGGAGTCTTGGGGGAGCTGGGGGGGAGTCTTGGGGGAGCTGGGAGGGAGTCGTGGGGAGCTGGGAGGGAGTCTTGGGGGAGCTGGGAGGGAGTCGTGGGGGAGCTGGGAGGGAGTCGTGGGGGAGCTGGGAGGAAGTCGTGGGGAGCTGGGGGGGAGTCTTGGGGGAGCTGGGAGGGAGTCGTGGGGGAGCTGGGAGGGAGTCGTGGGGGAGCTGGGAGGGAGTCGTGGGGGAGCTGGGAGGGAGTCGTGGGGGAGCTGGGAGGGAGTCGTGGGGGAGCTGGGGGGGAGTCGTGGGGAGCTGGGAGGGAGTCGTGGGGGAGCTGGGAGGGAGTCGTGGGGGAGCTGGGAGGGAGTCGTGGGGGAGCTAGGGGGGAGTCTTGGGGGAGCTGGGAGGGAGTCGTGGGGGAGCTGGGAGGGAATCTTGGGGGAGCTGGGCGGGAGTCGTGGGGGAGCTGGGAGGGAGTCGTGGGGGAGCTGGGAGGGAGTCGTGGGGAGCTGGGAGGGAGTCGTGGGGGAGCTGGGAGGGAGTCGTGGGGGAGCTGGGAGGGAGTCGTGGGGAGCTGAGGGGGAGTCGTGGGGAGCTGGGAGGGAGTCGTGGGGAGCTGGGGGGGAGTCGTGGGGGAGCTGGGAGGGAGTCTTGGGGGAGCTGGGAGGGAGTGGTGGGGGAGCTGGGAGGGAGTCGTGGGGGGAGCTGGGAGGGAGTCGTGGGGGAGCTGGGAGGGAGTCGTGGGGAGCTGGGAGGGAGTCTTGGGGGAGCTGGGAGGGAGTCGTGGGGGAGCTGGGAGGGAGTCGTGGGGGGAGCTGGGAGGGAGTCGTGGGGGAGCTGGGAGGGAGTCGTGGGGAGCTGGGAGGGAGTCGTGGGGAGCTGGGAGGGAGAGTCGTGGGGGAGCTGGGAGGGAGTCGTGGGGGGAGCTGGGAGGGAGTCGTGGGGGAGCTGGGAGGGAGTCGTGGGGAGCTGGGAGGGAGTCGTGGGGAGCTGGGAGGGAGTCGTGGGGGAGCTGGGAGGGAGTCGTGGGGAGCTGGGAGGGAGTCGTGGGGAGCTGGGAGGGAGTCGTGGGGGAGCTGGGAGGGAGTCGTGGGGGAGCTGCTACAGAGTTCACGATATTGACGCGATGTCCCTCCGCTCCTCCGCACAGCGGCGCTCTCAGATCCGCGTAGACGACGATTGCTTCCACACACACAGACACAGACTACACACACACACTACACACACACTACACTACAGACACACTACACACACACTACACACACAGACCACACACACACACACTACACACACACTACACCACACACTACACACACACTACACACACTACACACACACACTACTACACACACACACTACACACACACTACACACACACTACACACACACACTATACACACACACACACTTACACACACACACTACACACACACCACACACATACAACACACACACTACACACACACACCACACACACACACTACACACACACACACACCACACACACACACACTACACACACACACTACACACACACTACACACACACTACACACACTACACACACACTACACACACACACTACACACACACACACACTACACACACACTACACACACCACACACACTACACACACACTACACACACACTACACACACACTACACACACACCACACACACACTACACACACACTACACACACGCACTACACACACACTACACACACACTACACACACTACACACACCACACACACTACACACACACTACACACACACTACACACACACTACACACACCACACACACTACACACTACACACACACCACACACACTACACACACACTACACACACTACACACACTACACACACTACACACACACACACTACACACACACTACACACACACTACACACACACTACAAACACACTACACACACACTACACACACACACTACACACACACTACACACACACACTACACACACTACACACACCACACACACTACACACACACTACACACACACTACACACACACACTACACACACTACACACACACTACACACACACACTACACACACACACTACACACACACACTACACACACACTACACACACACACTACATACACACACTACACACACACTACACACACTACACACACACTACACACACACACTACACACACACACTACACACACACACTACACACACACTACACACACACACTACATACACACACTACACACACACTACACACACTACACACACACTACACACACTACACACACACTACACACACACACTACACACACACACTACACACACTACACACACACTACACACACACACACTACACACACACTACACACACACTACACACACACACCACACACACTACACACACACTACACACACACTACACACACACTACACACACACACACTACATACACACATCACACACCACCAAAGGGAGAGAGAGCGACACAGAGAAAGTGAGAGTGGGACGGAGGAGTCCAGAGAGAGAGAGAGTGGGAGGGAGAGTGGGAGGGAGAGTGGGAGGGAGAGTGGGAGGGAGAGTGGGAGGGAGAGTGGGAGGGAGAGTGGGAGGGAGAGTGGGAGGGAGAGTGGGAGGGAGAGTGGGAGGAAGAGTGGGAGAGTGGGAGGGAGAGCGGGAGGGAGAGTGGGAGGGAGAGTGGGAGGGAGAGTGGGAGGGAGAGTGGGAGGGAGAGTGGGAGGGAGAGTGGGAGGGAGAGTGGGAGGGAGAGTGGGAGAGTGGGAGGGAGAGTGGGAGGGAGAGTGGGAGGGAGAGTGGGAGGGAGAGTGGGAGGGAGAGTGGGAGGGAGAGTGGGAGGGAGAGTGGGAGGGAGAGTGGGAGGGAGAGTGGGAGGGAGAGTGGGAGGGAGAGTGGGAGAGTGGGAGGGAGGGGAGGGAGAGTGGGAGGGAGAGTGGGAGGGAGAGTGGGAGGGAGAGTGGGAGGGAGAGTGGGAGGGAGAGTGGGAGGGAGAGTGGGAGGGAGAGTGGGAGGGAGAGTGGGAGGGAGAGTGGGAGGGAGAGTGGGAGAGTGGGAGGGAGAGTGGGAGGGAGAGTGGGAGGGAGAGTGAGAGAGAGTGGGAGGGAGAGTGGGAGGGAGAGTGGGAGAGTGGGAGGGAGAGTGGGAGGGAGAGTGGGAGGGAGAGTGGGAGGGAGAGTGGGAGGGAGAGTGGGAGGGAGAGTGGGAGAGTGGGAGGGAGAGTGGGAGGGAGAGTGGGAGGGAGAGTGGGAGGGAGAGTGGGAGGGAGAGTGGGAGGGAGAGTGGGAGGGAGAGTGGGAGGGAGAGTGGGAGAGTGGGAGGGAGAGTGGGAGGGAGAGTGGGAGGGAGAGTGGGAGGGAGAGTGGGAGGGAGAGTGTGGGAGGGAGGGAGAGTGGGAGGAGAGTGGGAGGGAGAGTGGGAGGGAGAGTGGGAGGGAGAGTGGGAGGGAGAGTGGGAGAGTGGGAGGGAGGGGAGGGAGAGTGGGAGGGAGAGTGGGAGGGAGAGTGGGAGGGAGAGTGGGAGGGAGAGTGGGAGGGAGAGTGGGAGGGAGAGTGGGAGGGAGAGTGGGAGGGAGAGTGGGAGGGAGAGTGGGAGGGAGAGTGGGAGAGTGGGAGGGAGAGTGGGAGAGTGGGAGGGAGAGTGGGAGGGAGAGTGGGAGGGAGAGTGGGAGGGAGAGTGGGAGGGAGAGTGGGAGGGAGAGTGGGAGGGAGAGTGGGAGGGAGAGTGGGAGGGAGAGTGGGAGGGAGAGTGGGAGGGAGAGTGGGAGGGAGAGTGGGAGGGAGAGTGGGAGAGTGGGAGGGAGAGTGGGAGGGAGAGTGGGAGGGAGAGTGGGAGGGAGAGTGGGAGGGAGAGTGGGAGGGGAGTGGGAGGGAGAGTGGGAGGGAGGGGAGGGAGGGGAGGGAGAGTGGGAGGGTGAGTGGGGAGGGGAGAGTGGGAGGGTGAGTGGGAGGGAGAGTGGGAGGGAGAGTGGGAGGGAGAGTGGGAGGGAGAGTGGGAGGGAGAGTGGGAGAGTGGGAGGGAGAGTGGGAGGGAGAGTGGGAGGGAGAGTGGGAGGGAGAGTGGGAGGGAGAGTGGGAGGGAGAGTGGGAGGGAGAGTGGGAGGGAGGGGAGGGAGAGTGGGAGGGAGAGTGGGAGGGAGAGTGGGAGGGAGAGTGGGAGGGAGAGTGGGAGAGTGGGAGGGAGAGTGGGAGGGAGAGTGGGAGGGAGAGTGGGAGGGAGAGTGGGAGGGAGAGTGGGAGGGAGGGGAGGGAGAGTGGGAGGGAGTGTGGGAGGGAGAGTGGGAGGGAGAGTGGGTGGGAGAGTGGGAGGGAGGAGTGGGAGGGAGAGTGGGAGAGTGGGAGGGAGAGTGGGAGGGAGGTGGGAGGGAGTGTGGGAGGGAGAGTGGGAGAGTGGGGGAGAGTGGGAGGGAGAGTGGGAGGGAGAGTGGGAGGGAGAGTGGGAGGGAGAGTGGGAGAGTGGGAGGGAGAGTGGGAGGGAGAGTGGGAGGGAGAGTGGGTGGGAGAGTGGGAGAGTGGGAGGGAGAGTGGGAGGGAGAGTGGGAGGGAGAGTGGGAGGGAGAGTGGGAGGGAGAGTGGGAGGGTGAGTGGGAGGCAGAGTGGGAGAGTGGGAGGGAGAGTGGGAGAGTGGGAGGGAGAGTGGGAGAGTGGGAGGGAGAGTGGGGGAGAGTGGGAGGGAGAGTGGGAGGGAGAGTGGGAGGGAGAGTGGGAGGGAGAGTGGGAGGGAGAGTGGGAGGGAGAGTGGGAGGGAGAGTGGGAGGGAGAGAGAGTGGGAGGGAGGGAGAGTGGGAGGGAGAGTGGGAGGGAGGGAGAGTGGGAGGGAGAGAGAGTGGGAGGGAGGGAGAGTGGGAGAGAGGGAGAGTGGGAGGGAGAGTGGGAGGGAGAGAGAGTGGGAGGGAGGGAGAGTGGGAGGGAGGGAGAGTGGGAGGGAGAGTGGGAGGGAGGGAGAGTGGGAGGGAGAGTGGGAGGGAGGGAGAGTGGGAGGGAGGGAGAGTGGGAGGGAGAGTGGGAGGGAGGGAGAGTGGGAGGGAGGGAGAGTGGGAGGGAGAGTGGGAGGGAGGGAGAGTGGGAGGGAGAGTGGGAGGGAGAGTGGGAGGGAGGGAGAGTGGGAGGGAGAGTGGG
>NW_027613818.1:12500-33268 GCF_965212315.1 Lampetra planeri
GGGAGAGGGGGAGGGAGGGAGGGAGGGAGGGAGGAGAGAGGGAACGAGGGGAGGAGGCGGAGGGAGGGATGGGATAGAGGGGGTGGAGGGGGAGAAGGGAGGGAGAGGAGGGAGGGGATGGAGGGGAGGGAGGGGATGGAGGGAGAAGGGAGGGAGGGGAGGGAGGTGGAGGGAGAAGGGAGGGAGGGAGAGGAGGGAGGGGATGGAGGGGAGGGAGGGGGTGGAGGGAGGGAGAAGGGAGGGAGGGAGGGGAAGGAGGGGAGGGAGGGGAGGAAGGAGGGGAGGGAGGAGGGGAGGGAGGGGAAGGAGGGGAGGAAGGAGGGGAGGGAGGGATGGAGGGAGAAGGGAGGGAGGGAGGGGAGGAGAGGGAGGGGAGGAAGATGGAAGGGAGGGGAAGAAGGGATGGAGGGGAGGGAGGTGAAGGAGGGAGGTGGAGGGAGGGGTGGGAGGAATGGATGGATGGATGGAGGGAGAGATGGATGAAGGGAGGGGTGGGAGGGATGGATGGAGGGAGGGGAAGGGGAGGGAGTTGGGAGAATGCCACGTTCGGCCAAACGCGATGTGCAACTGTGATCATTCCCCTGCTGTGCGCCTTCGATGGTGCAATGTTAATGCGCCGTCGAATCGATGGAACACTGCCGCTGTGTTTGGGGCCCGATCTGCGTGCCGTCTGGCACTGTGGAGACGTCGTTGTTGTCGTTGTTGTTGTTGTTGTCGTTGTTGTTGTTGTCGTTGTTGTTGTTGTTGTTGTTCGCTGCCCCAACAAATCTTTGATGAATCTGCGCGTCGCGCAATCGATGATGCGCGTTTGTTTTTCGGTCACGGATTTTTGTTGTTGTTGTTGTTGATGTTGTGTTCAGCGACTCGTTCAAACCCCGTGGGCGTCTCTGTGTGGGGGCAAGTGGGGGGTGTGTGGGGGGGGGGGCTACTTGATCCCCCCCTGCCCCCCACCACGTGATTTGTTTTTAAACAACATGGGTCCAATGAACGACGTCGTGACACCAGTGACGACAACATTCGTGGAAGGCTGTTTACATGTTTTTGTTGAAATGGAGATTGCTTTCGCTTGACGTTTTTTTTAAAAAATCCTTTATATTAAGTTCACTTGCTTACTTGCTTAGGACCGTGCAAATCTTTCGTGAAATATTTCACTTTAAAAAAAGGGGAGGGGGTGGTGGGGTACATAAAGCAAAGCATTGAAAACAAAAAACAAAAAAAACGAAATTACGAACGAAGCAAAGTGCCGACGACACCGAGCATCTTCTAGTTCCCTCTGATCGTAAATAAAATGAAAATAAAAAAAGTAAAAAACAAGAGAGAGACGTGAGAGACGGAGGGAGAGGTCAATAGTCAAACCGTGATTTAGATTTTGCAGGTAACCGCCCCACTCGATTTTTAAATCCTTTATATTAAGTTCACTTGCTTGCTTGCTTGCGCGCTTACGACCGTGCAAATCTTTCGGTCGTTTTTTAACCCACTTCCCGTGATCCAATCGAGCTGACATTTTCCACACAGACTCGTTGTGCGTGACAATTAATGTTCGTGGAAAAAACTTTCCAAAATTTTACACTGTTTAGGGAAAAATAAATTAGATTTAATCAACAATTGCTTAATGGTGGCAGGCATACATTTGACCCATAGGTGGCAGCCATCTCAAGCCAGAGGACGAGAGGACTCTAGCCGCCACGCATATAAAGGATTTAGAGCGAAAAACTTTGTTTTTACGGGTTAATTTTTTTCTCCCCACGTCGTATCCTAACCGGTTCGCGTCGTCCCCGGCCAAATAAGTTTTCGATTAATATAATCGTGAACCTCACGTGGTGGTGTCTTGTTAAAATTTGTAGATCTACGATCAGACCAATACTAACGTTTCCAACAAACATTCAGTGTATTACTGGTAGAAATCGTCTTGGTTCTTTCGGTAAAGTCACGTAGAAGGGAAATAATAAAATAATAATAAAAAAAATTAATGTTACATTTTTACTATTTTATTACTTCCCTTCTACGTGACTTTACCGAAAGAACCACGAAGATGAATCCCTGCAGTCACGAAAGCTTTAAATCAAATTGTACTGGAAGGAACCTCCTGGTTACACCAGCCCACAGGGGATTCTTGTGTCCGTCGTGCAGGGAGGGGCTGGGTGGGGAGGGAGGGGCTGGGTGGGGAGGGAGGGGCTGGGTGGGGAGGGGAAGTAGGGGAGGGGCTGGGTGGGGAGTGTGGGGCTGGGTGGGGAGGGGCTGGGTGGGGGGGGGATGGGTGGGTGGGGAGGGAGGGTAGGGAGGGGCTGGGTGGGGATGGTGGGGCTAGGTGGGGGATGGGAGGGGTGGGGCTGGGTGGGGAGGGTGGGAAGGGGCTGGGTGGGGGGGGCTGGGTGGGTGTGGAGGGTAGGGAGGGGCTGGGTGGGAGGGTGAGGCTGGGTGGGGGGTGGGAGGGGTGGGGCTGGGTGGGGAGGGGCTGGTCACCCCGTGGTGCCCTTATAAAACTCAACGTTTCACCTACTCACGCCGGCTTGTGCCCGCCCTCACAGTCGGCCATATTTGCGGAATACACCACGCCGCCGTTGACCCTGCAGGCCATTGACCGAGCAACCCAACGTTCCTACCAGCTCCCTCCGCAGGGCAATGTGTTATTATTTTTATTTTCATTTCTATCCACTCGACTTTTAACCTCTCGAGTGGTAAGCTCTCCTGTAGAAGGATGCAGATGTGAACATCGAACAATTTGGATTGTTTTCGCTCAAACCCGCTTGAATCCGAAGTAGCTAAAAAAAAAACTCATAAAAGATCAAAACCCCAATGATTCTCGCTTTAATTGTGTGTGCCTTTTTAATGCTCCATCAAAGGGAATCTTTAAAAACGTCTAACGGTCTGTGAATGACACCAGGCACACAAACGATGCTCATGGGGCAATTACAATCGATATGTGGGTGCCTGTGCAAGTGGAAAATCTCGGATTTTCAGATCCGTCGCTGTTCAATGTGTCCTGAAAATGTAACAAAATGTCAGCCTTCTATACCTTGTCGGGAAGCACTCCATTGAGGTTCTTTGAGACATGCAGATTAAGGTCTTCACTTATATAGAAAATTAAAGCGCTAACTTCACTTTGAAAAGAGGTAAACTGCTGTGGGGGCTGTATGGAGGGCTGGATGTTTGCGAAAACGGGAGCAAAAGCCTCCAACAGCGTTAAATATTCGAGACCGTGAGCTTACCGATGATCAAACTAGTGCAACATCACCTGAGCTCATGATGCAGTCACTACTCAACTGATAATGTAGTCACTACGCCACTGATAATGTAGTTACTACACCACTGATAATGTAGTTACTACACCACTGATAATGTAGTCACTACTCCACTGATAATGTAGTCACTACACCACTGATAATGAAGTTACTACACCACTGATAATGTAGTTACTACACCACTGATAATGTAGTCACTACACCACTGATAATGTAGTTACTACACCACTGATAATGTAGTTACTACACCACTGATAATGTAGTTACTACACCACTGATAATGTAGTCACTACACCACTGATAATGTAGTTACTACACCACTGATAATGTAGTTACTACACCACTGATAATGTAGTCACTACACCACTGATAATGTAGTCACTACGCCACTGATAATGTAGTTACTACACCACTGATAATGTAGTCACTACGCCACTGATAATGTAGTTACTACACCACTGATAATGTAGTTACTACACCACTGATAATGAAGTTACTACACCACTGATAATGAAGTTACTACACCACTGATAATGTAGTTACTACACCACTGATAATGTAGTCACTACACCACTGATAATGTAGTTACTACACCACTGATAATGTAGTTACTACGCCACTGATAATGTAGTTACTACGCCACTGATAATGTAGTCACTACACCACTGATGATGTAGTTACTACACCACTGATAATGTAGTTACTACACCACTGATAATGTAGTCACTACACCACTGATAATGTAGTTACTACACCACTGATAATGTAGTTACTACACCACTGATAATGTAGTTACTACACCACTGATAATGTAGTTACTACTCCACTGATAATGTAGTTACTACACCACTGATAATGAAGTTACTACACCACTGATAATGTAGTTACTACACCACTGATAATGTAGTTACTACACCACTGATAATGAAGTTACTACACCACTGATAATGTAGTTACTACACCACTGATAATGTAGTTACTACACCACTGATAATGAAGTTACTACACCACTGATAATGAAGTTACTACACCACTGATAATGTAGTTACTACACCACTGATAATGTAGTTACTACTCCACTGATAATGTAGTTACTACACCACTGATAATGTAGTTACTACTCCACTGATAATGTAGTTACTACTCCACTGATAATGTAGTTACTACACCACTGATAATGTAGTTACTACACCACTGATAATGAAGTCACTACACCACTGATAATGTAGTTACTACTCCACTGATAATGAAGTTACTACACCACTGATAATGAAGTTACTACACCACTGATAATGTAGTTACTACTCCACTGATAATGTAGTTACTACACCACTGATAATGAAGTTACTACACCACTGATAATGTAGTTACTACTCCACTGATAATGTAGTTACTACACCACTGATAATGAAGTTACTACACCACTGATAATGTAGTTACTACTCCACTGATAATGTAGTTACTACACCACTGATAATGTAGTTACTACACCACTGATAATGTAGTTACTACACCACTGATAATGAAGTCACTACACCACTGATAATGTAGTTACTACTCCACTGATAATGAAGTTACTACACCACTGATAATGAAGTTACTACACCACTGATAATGTAGTTACTACTCCACTGATAATGTAGTTACTACACCACTGATAATGAAGTTACTACACCACTGATAATGTAGTTACTACACCACTGATAATGTAGTTACTACACCACTGATAATGAAGTTACTACACCACTGATAATGAAGTTACTACACCACTGATAATGTAGTCACTACACCACTGATAATGTAGTTACTACACCACTGATAATGTAGTTACTACGCCACTGATAATGTAGTTACTACACCACTGACAATGAAGTCACTACACCACTGATAATGAAGTCACTACACCACTGATAATGTAGTCACTACACCACTGATAATGAAGTTACTACACCACTGATAATGTAGTCACTACACCTCTGATAATGTAGTTACTACACCACTGATAATGTAGTCACTACACCACTGATAATGAAGTTACTACACCACTGATAATGTAGTTACTACACCACTGATAATGTAGTTACTACACCACTGATAATGTAGTTACTACACCACTGATAATGTAGTTACTACACCACTGATAATGTAGTTACTACACCACTGATAATGTAGTTACTACACCACTGATAATGAAGTTACTACACCACTGATAATGTAGTTACTACACCACTGATAATGAAGTTACTACACCACTGATAATGTAGTTACTACACCACTGATAATGAAGTTACTACACCACTGATAATGTAGTTACTACACCACTGATAATGTAGTCACTACACCACTGATAATGTAGTTACTACACCACTGATAATGTAGTTACTACACCACTGATAATGTAGTCACTACACCACTGATAATGTAGTCACTACACCACTGATAATGTAGTCACTACACCACTGATAATGTAGTTACTACACCACTGATAATGAAGTTACTACACCACTGATAATGTAGTTACTACACCACTGATAATGTAGTTACTACGCCACTGATAATGTAGTTACGACACCACTGATAATGTAGTTACTACACCACTGATAATGAAGTCACTACACCACTGATAATGTAGTTACTACACCACTGATAATGAAGTCACTACACCACTGATAATGTAGTTACTACACCACTGATAATGTAGTCACTACACCACTGATAATGTAGTTACTACACCACTGATAATGTAGTTACTACACCACTGATAATGAAGTCACTACACCACTGATAATGAAGTCACTACACCACTGATAATGTAGTTACTACACTACTGATAATGTAGTTACTACACCACTGATAATGTAGTTACTACACCACTGATAATGTAGTCACTACACCACTGATAATGTAGTCACTACACCACTGATAATGTAGTTACTACACCACTGATAATGTAGTTACTACACCACTGATAATGTAGTTACTACACCACTGATAATGTAGTCACTACACCACTGATAATGTAGTTACTACACCACTGATAATGTAGTCACTACACCACTGATAATGTAGTCACTACACCACTGATAATGTAGTTACTACACCACTGATAATGGATCCAGGGAGGGAGCCATGGAGCCAGAGATCCATGGAGCGAGCGAGCTTGGATTGTATGGAGCCAGGGATTGAGCCAGAGATCCATGGAGCCAGTGATTCATCTCGCCTGGGCCTCTGCGTCCGTCACGCAAGGGGGGGGGGGGGGGGGGGTGGTCCCCACTGCCCAGACCCCGGCCACTCCGACTCGCTGCTGCTGCCGCTGCTATTTATTCTCATGGGGTAATCACAGACGTTGACGCTGTGTGTGTGTAGGGGGGTGTGTGTGGTGTGTGTGTGTAGAGGAGGGGGTGTGTGGTGTGTAGGGGGGGTGTATGGTGTGTGTGGTGTGTGTGCTGTGTGTGTAGGGGGGGCGGTGTGTGTGTGGTGTGTGTGTGCTGTGTGTGTGTAGGGGGGTGTGTGTGGTGTGTGTGTGTAGAGGAGGGGGTGTGTGTGGTGTGTAGGGGGGGTGTATGGTGTGTGTGGTGTGTGTGCTGTGTGTGTAGGGGGGGCGGTGTGTGTGTGGTGTGTGTGTGTGTGCTGTGTGTGTGTAAGGGGGGTGTATGGTGTGTGTGCTGTGTGTGTGTGTGCTGTGTGTGTAGGGTGGGCGGTGTGTGTATGGTGTGTGTGGTGTGTGTGTGTGTAGAGGGTGTATGGTGTGTGTGGTGTGTGTGTAGGGGGGTGTATGGTGTGTGTGGTGTGTGTGTAGGGGAGGGGATGTGTGGTGTGTGTGTGTAGGGGAGTGTATGGTGTGTGTGCTGTGTGTGTGTGGTGTGTGTGTGTGCTGTGTGTGTGTGTGTGCTGTGTGTGTAGGGGGGGGGGGGTGTATGGTGTGTATGGTGTGTATGGTGTGTGTGTGTAGGGGGGTGTATGGTGTGTGTGGTGTGTGGTGTGTGTGTGTGTGTGCTGTGTGTGTGTGCTGTGTGTGTGTGCTGTGTGTGTGTGCTGTGTGTGTGTGCTGTGTGTGTGTGCTGTGTGTGTGTGCTGTGTGTGTGTGCTGTGTGTGTGTGCTGTGTGTGTGTGCTGTGTGTGTGTGCTGTGTGTGTGTGCTGTGTGTGTGTGCTGTGTGTGTGTGCTGTGTGTGTGTGCTGTGTGTGTGTGCTGTGTGTGTGTGCTGTGTGTGTGTGCTGTGTGTGTGTGCTGTGTGTGTGTGCTGTGTGTGTGTGTGTGCTGTGTGTGTGTGCTGTGTGTGTGTGCTGTGTGTGTGTGCTGTGTGTGTGTGCTGTGTGTGTGTGCTGTGTGTGTGTGCTGTGTGTGTGTGCTGGGGAGGGGGTGTGTGGTGTGTGTGGTGTGTGTGCTGTGTGTGTGTAGGGGGGTGTATGGTGTGTATGGTGTGTGTGTGTAGGGGAGTGTGTGTGTGTGTGTGTGGTGTGTGTGTGTGGAGTGTTTGTGGTGTGTGTGTGCTGTGTGTGTGAGTGCTGTGTGTGTGTTGTGTGTGCCTGCTGCTGTATATTTGGAGTTTGCGTGTCTCTCTCATCATCATCATCACTGTGACTAGGAGATGTTAACTACCTCGCCTGGTATGCAGGAGGTCGTGGGTTCCATCCCGACCCTGACGATGCCTGCTGCTGTATATTTGGAGTTTGCGTGTCTCTCTCTCTCTCTCCTCGTGGTCGTGTCGATTTTTTTTTTCCGGGTCCTCCGGGTTTTTTTCCCCTCCACATTTATAATCAGCATTACGCGCTCAGAGTTGCATTTGGCTACTGCTCTGAACGTCCACGGGTTAAGCCACAACGGCCACGTCGATCTGACCAACAGAGCTGCACATTCTAGATTTGAAGCTTTCGTGACTGCAAGGATTCATACTCTTAGTTTAGATTTTTTTGTTGCGTTTTATTTGTATTATTGTATTATATCCCTTCTACGTGACTTTACCGAAAGAACCAAGAATATGGTTACTAATGCGATTCATTGTGTATTTTAAACTGAGTTGGCCCACACCAGAGCGACAAGCGTCTGTATCGTCTCGTGTCTGCGCCCGTGTTAGATCACAGAACGAACGCTACGGAGGCGAAATTTAAAACGTAAACAAACATTATAGATTTGAAGCTTTCGTGACTGCAAGGATTCACACTCTTAGGTTTTTTCGGTAAAGTCACGTAGGTAGAAAAATAAAAGTTAAAAAAGTAATAATGGAAATAAAACTTAATAATGAATGAAATCACGACGTTTCGGAGGCAACACAAGTCTCCGTCATCAGGTGGGACCGTCACAGCTAAAATGACTGCATCAAGTGAGGTAGAAATGCAGTAATTTTAGCTGTGACGGTCCCACCTGATGACGGAGACTTGTGTTGCCTCCGAAACGTCGTGATTTATTATTAAATTTTATTTCCATTATTACTTTTGTTAAATTTAAATTTTATTTTTTTACCTACGTGACTTTACCGAAAAAACATAAGAGTATAGAAGTGCACATCTTAGCGGTGCCTTGCCTGCTAACGTATGGACGTAGTCAAGTTCATATTATTGGTTCTTTCGGTAAAGTCACGTAGAAAGGAAATAAAAAAAAAAAATTATCACGACGTTTCGATTGCAACTCAAGCAATTATCATCAGGTGTGAAATCCACAGCAATAATTTTTTATTCTACAAATTTTCCAAATGTCGTGAGAATTGTATAGTTAAAATTTTTATTATTTTATTATTTCCCTTCAACGTGACTTTACCGAAAGAACCAAGAAGATGAAACCCCTGCAGTCACGAAAGCTTTAAATCGAAAGAGTTAAGTTCAGTTTAATTTTTTTGGAAAGAGCCTCATTAAGAAAGGGTGGCGAGATTGAACGAGGCTTTCCCAATGTTCAAGCAAGCGGGCGATAACAATTGCAGTCTTCTTGGTTCTTTCGGTAAAGTCACGTAGAAGGGAAATAATAAAATAATAAAAATAAAACATTTTAAATAATTCTCACGACGTTTCGGCCATTTTATTACTTCCCTTCTACGTGACTTTACCGAAAGAACCAAGAAGATGAATCCCTGCAGTCACGAAAGAAGCTTTAAATCGAAATTTAACAATTGCAGTCATTGCACAGATTCACAATCTAGTCTCATTTTATTATCACGCGATTTTTGGAAATTCACTCGGTATTTGGCCTCGGCAAGGTAAGGTAAAAGTTTAAAGGTAAAAACAACGAACCTACCTTTTACCCTACCTTTTACCTTACCAAAATACAATCAATCTACCCTACCTTTTACCCTTTTTAGCAGGTAAGGGTAAAAGGTAAAAGGTAAAAAACAACGAGCCTACCTTTACCATACCTTTTACCCTTACCCCATACAAATTACCCGATTACTGGGTAATTACTCGGGAACTACACATGAACAAGGTTTATAACGGTAAATGCTCTAAGGTAGAGTGCTTTATTCATATAGAATATTCTCGATGATTCCAATTTTACACGCTTGTTGTCATTGTTGTCATTGTTGTTGTCATCGTTGTTGTATCCACAAATCTTGTAGCTGAATTTTAACTCACTTCCCAATGTGGTATCGACTGCAACCTTGTTATGCTTACGTCAGACTGATGACAATACTATATTCTATCATAAAAGAAATATATATTTTTAAACATTATTTTTTACACGTTCTGTTTCGGCTTGGGTCGAATTGTCCACGCTCTACTGACGTTGGCTGTAATTGGCCACGGCCCCCTTACGTTGTGGCAAGCTTCAGGGCCACTTCCTGGAGTCGTGGAGTTCTGCCATTACTAGTACATTTCATCAAAGCGTGTTATTCAAAAAAAGTTTTTTTTTAAAATATTTCTTATTTACATCGATGGAGCGTTCCATCACTGGGGATGGGCCAATGGAGAACAGGTGGTGAGGATTTAAGAGAGGAAGGGAAGAGGGTTAAGAAGGGGGAGACTGCTTCATGTACAGGGGCAGTGTTGAGTCTATGGTGCAGTGTTGAGTCTATGGTGCAGTGTTGAGTCTATGGGCAGTGTTGAGTCTATGGTGCATTGTTGAGTCTATGGGCAGTGCTGAGTCTATGGGCAGTGTTGAGTCTATGGGCAGTGTTGAGTCTATGGTGCAGTGTTGAGTCTATAGTGCATTGTTGAGTCTATGGGCAGTGCTGAGTCTATGGTGCAGTGTTGAGTCTATGGGGCAGTGTTGAGTCTATGGTGCAGTGTTGAGTCTATGGGGCAGTGTTGAGTCTATGGTGCAGTGTTGAGTCTATGGGCAGTGTTGTGTCTATGGTGCAGTGTTGAGTCTATGGTGCAGTGTTGAGTCTATGGGCAGTGGTGAGTCTATGGGCAGTGTTGAGTCTATGGTGCAGTGTTGAGTCTATGGGCAGTGCTGAGTCTATGGGCAGTGCTGAGTCTATGGTGCAGTGTTGAGTCTATGGTGCAGTGTTGAGTCTATGGTGAAGTGTTGAGTCTATGGGCAGTGTTGAGTTTATGGTGCAGTGTTGAGTCTATGGTGCAGTGTTGAGTCTATGGGCAGTGTTGAGTCTATGGGTAGTGTTGAGTCTATAGTGCAGTGTTGAGTCTATGGTGCAGTGTTGAGTCTATGGGCAGCGTTGAGTCTATGGGCAGTGCTGAGTCTATGGTGCAGTGTTGAGTCTATGGGCAGTGCTGAGTCTATGGGCAGTGTTGAGTCTATGGGCAGTGTTGAGTCTATGGTGCAGTGTTGAGTCTATGGGCAGTGTTGAGTCTATGGTGCAGTTTTGAGTCTATGGTGCAGTGTTGAGTCTATGGGGCAGTGTTGAGTCTATGGGGCAGTGTTGAGTCTATGGTGCAGTGTTGAGTCTATGGGGCAGTGTTGAGTCTATGGTGCAGTGTTGAGTCTATGGTGCAGTGTTGAGTCTATGGTGCAGTGTTGAGTCTATGGGCAGTGTTGAGTCTATGGTGCAGTGTTGAGTCTATGGTGCAGTGTTGAGTCTATGGTGCAGTGTTGAGTCTATCGTGCAGTGTTGAGTCTATGGTGCAGTGTTGAGTCTATGGTGCAGTATTGAGTCTATGGGCAGTGTTGAGTCTATGGTGCAGTGTTGAGTCTACGGTGCAGTGTTGAGTCTATGGTGCAGTGCTGAGTCTATGGTGCAGTGTTGAGTCTATGGTGCAGTGCTGAGTCTATGGTGCAGTGTTGAGTCTATGGTGCAGTGCTGAGTCTATGGTGCAGTGTTGAGTCTATGGTGCAGTATTGAGTCTATCGTGCAGTGCTGAGTCTATGGTGCAGTGTTGAGTCTACGGGTGGCAGTGTTGAGTCTATGGTGCAGTGTTGAGTCTATGGTGCAGTGTTGAGTCTATGGTGGTGATGGAGGGGAGGGAAGGTTGGTGGGGGGGGTGCGTGTGGGGGGGGGCTACGTTACGTGAGCTTGCATCCGAGTTTGTGTTCGAGGCAGCTGTTCGTCGGTAATTACTGGCAGAGCAGACACCGTGTCCCCCCCTCCACCACGTCCGACGTGGAGAGCGATTGATGCGTCCTGTGTTTATTAATCTTGCAAACTACAAACCCGTGAGACGCGTGTGGGGGAGGGGTGGGGGGGGGTGACACAGCCATTGCCGCTCGATCGTCCGACACGCCCGAGTGAGATCAATCACGTGGTGTCCTTGTGTAGACCAGGTGACGTTAAACTAATAAACATGATAAAATAATTCTCACGACGTTTCGGCCACAACGCAAGCAGCCGTCCTCAGGTGAAGAACAGGTCTGTCAGAAAGACAGCGTCTGACAGAACTGTTCTTCACCTGAGGACGGCTGCTTGCGTTGTGGCCGAAACGTCGTGAGAATTATTTTATGAAGTTTTATTTTTATTATTTTATTACTTCCCTTCTACGTGACTTCACCGAAACAACCAAGAAGATGAATCCCTGCAGTCACGAAAGCTTTACATCGAAATTTAATATCAACTATTTCTTTTGATGTCACCAAGGAAAGCTCACCCCCCACCCCCCCAACCACGCTGAGTCTGTGTAGCTATTTTGATTTCTTACAGAAGCAAAATCAGAACGGAGAAGCAACAGCGGATATGGTCTCGTCAACTTCTCGGGACAAATGGTCATCGTCGGCTTCTCTTCTCGTATGAACTCGTTCATCGGGTTTCCTTGCGTAGGTCATGTTCGTCAGATGCAGACCAGCCGTTGTTGCCTGTCGTTGACTCGAGATCAGTTTGTCTACTGCGGAGGTCAGAGTGAGATGAGAGGGAAGAGGCAGGAGAGTGCGTGGAGGGGAGTGGAGTGAGATGAGAGGGGAGAGGCAGGAGAGTGCGTGGAGGGGAGTAGAGTGAGATGAGAGGGGAGAGGCAGGAGAGAGCGTGGAGGGGAGTAGAGTGAGATGAGAGGGGAGAGGCAGGAGAGTGCGTGGAGGGGAGTGGAGTGAGATGAGAGGGGAGAGGCAGGAGAGTGCGTGGAGGGGAGTAGAGTGAGATGAGAGGGGAGAGGCAGGAGAGAGCGTGGAGGGGAGTAGAGTGAGATGAGAGGGGAGAGGCAGGAGAGAGCGTGGAGGGGAGTAGAGTGAGATGAGAGGGGAGAGGCAGGAGAGTGCGTGGAGGGGAGTGGAGTGAGATGAGAGGGGAGAGGCAGGAGATTGCGTGGAGGGGAGTGGAGTGAGATGAGAGGGAGAGGCAGGAGAGTGCGTGGAGGGGAGTGGAGTGAGATGAGAGGGGAGAGGCAGGAGAGTGCGTGGAGGGGAGTGGAGTGAGATGAGAGGGAGAGGCAGGAGAGTGCGTGGAGGGGAGTGGAGTGAGATGAGAGGGGAGAATTGGTGGAGGCGAGTGGAGTGAGAGTTTCGCTAACTCCATCATGGCGTGTCTAACTGGCTCGAGGGGCCCTGTTATAAATAGATATAAATACATGAAGATAAGGACGTGCATATGAAGGCTTATATAATTGTGTGTTTATGTATAAAATAACAGACACGGGGTTGTGGCGAGGGAACAAAACACTGGGGCGAGGGAGAGAGGACGCCGAGAGCGACGCGATTGTGCGCGAAACACAGCGGAGTGATTGGAAGTGACGGGGGGATGGGGGGGGGATGGGGGGGAGGGGGGGGGGAGATGAAAGAAGATGGGGGGGGGGAGAAGGGAGGGGAGATGGGGGGAGATGATGGGGGAGATGGGGTGGGGATGGGGGGAAGATGGGGGGAGATGGGGGGGGGGGGGGAGATGGGGTGGGGATGGGGGGGGGGGAGATGGAGGAAGATGGGGGGGGGGGAAAAGGGAGGGGAGATGGCGGGAGATGATGGGGGAGATGGGGGTGGGGATGGGGGGGAGATGGGGGGAGATGATGGGGGAGATGGGGTGGGGATGGGGGGGGGAGGGGGGGGAGATGGGGGAGATGGGGAGGGGGAGATGGGGGAGATGGGGTGGGGATGGGGGGGGTGGAGATGGAGGAAGATGGGGGGGGGGAGAAGGGAGGGGAGATGGGGGGAGATGATGGGGGAGATGGGGTGGGGATGGGGGGGGGGGAGATGGGGGAAGATGGGGGGGGAGAAGGGGTGGGGATGGGGGGGGGAGATAAGGGAAGATGGGGGGGGGAGAAGGGAGGGGAGATGGCGGGAGATGGGGGGAGATGATGGGGGGAGATGGGGTGGGATGGGGGGGGGAGATGGGGGAAGATGGGGGGGGGGAGAAGGGAGGGGAGATGGCAGGAGATGGGGGGAGATGATGGGGGAGATGGGGTGGGGATGGGGGGGAGATGGGGGGAGATGGGGGGAGATGATGGGGGAGATGGGGTGGGGATGGGGGGGGGAGATGGGGGAAGATGGGGGGGGAGAAGGGAGGGGAGATGGCAGGAGATGGGGGGAGATGATGGGGGAGATGGGGTGGGGATGGGGGGGAGATGGGGGGAGATGGGGTGGGGATGGGGGGGGGGAGATGGGGGAGATGGGGTGGGGATGGGGGGGGGGAGATGGAGGAAGATGGGGGGGGAGAAGGGAGGGGAGATGGCGGGAGATGGGGGGAGATGATGGGGGAGATGGGGTGGGGATGGGGGGGAGATGGGGGGAGATGGGGGGAGATGATGGGGGAGATGGGGTGGGGATGGGGGGGGGGGAGATGGGGGAAGATGGGGGGGGGAGAAGGGAGGGGAGATGGCAGGAGATGGGGGGAGATGATGGGGGAGATGGGGTGGGGATGGGGGGGAGATGGGGGGAGATGGGGGGAGATGATGGGGGAGATGGGGTGGGGATGGGGTGGGAGATGGGGGGAGATGGGGGGAGATGGGGGTGGGAGATGGGGGAGATGGGGTGGGGATGGGGGGGAGATGGGGGGAGATGGGGGGAGATGATGGGGGAGATGGGGTGGGGATGGGGGGGGGAGATGGGGGAGATGGGGTGGGGATGGGGGGGGGGAGATGGAGGAAGATGGGGGGGGAGAAGGGAGGGGAGATGGCGGGAGATGGGGGGAGATGATGGGGGAGATGGGGTGGGGATGGGGGGGAGATGGGGGGAGATGGGGGGAGATGATGGGGGAGATGGGGTGGGGATGGGGGGGGGAGATGGGGGAAGATGGGGGGGGGGGGGAGAAGGGAGGGGAGATGGCAGGAGATGGGGGGAGATGATGGGGGAGATGGGGTGGGGATGGGGGGGAGATGGGGGGAGATGGGGGGAGATGATGGGGGAGATGGGGTGGGGATGGGGGGGGAGATGGGGGGAGATGGGGGGAGATGGGGGGGGGGAGATGGGGGAGATGGGGTGGGGATGGGGGGGAGATGGGGGGAGATGGGGGGAGATGATGGGGGAGATGGGGTGGGGATGGGGGGGGGGAGATGGGGGAGATGGGGTGGGGATGGGGGGGGGGAGATGGAGGAAGATGAGGGGGGGATAAGGGAGGGGAGATGGCGGGAGATGGGGGGAGATGATGGGGGAGATGGGGTGGGGATGGGGGGGAGATGGGGGGAGATGGGGGGAGATGATGGGGGAGATGGGGTGGGGATGGGGGGGGGGAGATGGGGGAAGATGGGGGGGGAGAAGGGAGGGGAGATGGCAGGAGATGGGGGGAGATGATGGAAGAGATGGGGTGGGGATGGGGGGGAGATGGGGGGAGATGGGGGGAGATGATGGGGGAGATGGGGTGGGGATGGGGGGGGGAGATGGGGGGAGATGGGGGGAGATGGGGGGGGGAGATGGGGGAGATGGGGTGGGGATGGGGGGGAGATGGGGGGAGATGGGGGGAGATGATGGGGGAGATGGGGTGGGGGATGGGGGGGGGGAGATGGGGGAGATGGGGTGGGGATGGGGGGGGGGGAGATGGAGGAAGATGGGGGGGGGAGAAGGGAGGGGAGATGGGGGGAGATGGGGGGAGATGATGGGGGAGATGGGGTGGGGATGGGGGGGGGGAGATGGGGGAAGATGGGGGGGGGAGAAGGGAGGGGAGATGGCAGGAGATGGGGGGAGATGATGGGGGAGATGGGGTGGGGATGGGGGGGAGATGGGGGGAGATGGGGGGAGATGATGGGGGAGATGGGGTGGGGATGGGGGGGGGGAGATGGGGGAAGATGGGGGGGGAGAAGGGAGGGGAGATGGCAGGAGATGGGGGGAGATGATGGGGGAGATGGGGTGGGGATGGGGGGGAGATGGGGGGAGATGGGGTGGGGATGGGGGGGGGAGATGGGGGAGATGGGGTGGGGATGGGGGGGGGGAGATGGAGGAAGATGGGGGGGGGAGAAGGGAGGGGAGATGGCGGGAGATGGGGGGAGATGATGGGGGAGATGGGGTGGGGATGGGGGGGAGATGGGGGGAGATGGGGGGAGATGATGGGGGAGATGGGGTGGGGATGGGGGGGGGGAGATGGGGGAAGATGGGGGGGGGAGAAGGGAGGGGAGATGGCAGGAGATGGGGGGAGATGATGGGGAGATGGGGTGGGGATGGGGGGGAGATGGGGGGAGATGGGGGGAGATGATGGGGGAGATGGGGTGGGGATGGGGTGGGAGATGGGGGGAGATGGGGGGAGATGGGGGTGGGAGATGGGGGAGATGGGGTGGGGATGGGGGGGAGATGGGGGGAGATGGGGGGAGATGATGGGGGAGATGGGGTGGGGATGGGGGGGGGAGATGGGGGAGATGGGGTGGGGATGGGGGGGGGGAGATGGAGGAAGATGGGGGGGGAGAAGGGAGGGGAGATGGCGGAGATGGGGGGAGATGATGGGGGAGATGGGGTGGGGATGGGGGGGAGATGGGGGGAGATGGGGGGAGATGATGGGGGAGATGGGGTGGGGATGGGGGGGGGGAGATGGGGAAGATGGGGGGGGGGGGAGAAGGGAGGGGAGATGGCAGGAGATGGGGGGAGATGATGGGGGAGATGGGGTGGGGATGGGGGGGAGATGGGGGGAGATGGGGGGAGATGATGGGGGAGATGGGGTGGGGATGGGGGGGGGAGATGGGGGGAGATGGGGGGAGATGGGGGGGGGGGGAGATGGGGGAAGATGGGGGGGGGAGAAGGGAGGGGAGATGGCAGGAGATGGGGGGAGATGATGGGGGAGATGGGGTGGGGATGGGGGGGAGATGGGGGGGAGATGGGGGGAGATGATGGGGGAGATGGGGTGGGGATGGGGTGGGAGATGGGGGGAGATGGGGGGAGATGGGGGTGGGAGATGGGGGAGATGGGGTGGGGATGGGGGGGAGATGGGGGGAGATGGGGGGAGATGATGGGGGAGATGGGGTGGGGATGGGGGGGGGAGATGGGGGAGATGGGGTGGGGATGGGGGGGGGGAGATGGAGGAAGATGGGGGGGGAGAAGGGAGGGGAGATGGCGGGAGATGGGGGGAGATGATGGGGGAGATGGGGTGGGGATGGGGGGGAGATGGGGGGAGATGGGGGGAGATGATGGGGGAGATGGGGTGGGGATGGGGGGGGGGAGATGGGGGAAGATGGGGGGGGGGGAGAAGGGAGGGGAGATGGCAGGAGATGGGGGGAGATGATGGGGGAGATGGGGTGGGGATGGGGGGGAGATGGGGGGAGATGGGGGGAGATGATGGGGGAGATGGGGGTGGGGATGGGGGGGGAGAAGGGAGGGGAGATGGCAGGAGATGGGGGGAGATGATGGAAGAGATGGGGTGGGGATGGGGGGGAGATGGGGGGAGATGGGGGGAGATGATGGGGGAGATGGGGTGGGGATGGGGGGGGGAGATGGGGGGAGATGGGGGGAGATGGGGGGGGGAGATGGGGGAGATGGGGTGGGGATGGGGGGGAGATGGGGGGAGATGGGGGGAGATGATGGGGGAGATGGGGTGGGGATGGGGGGGAGATGGGGGGAGATGGGGTGGGGATGGGGGGGGGAGATGGGGGAGATGGGGTGGGGATGGGGGGGGGGGAGATGGAGGAAGATGGGGGGGGAGAAGGGAGGGGAGATGGCGGGAGATGGGGGGAGATGATGGGGGAGATGGGGTGGGGATGGGGGGGAGATGGGGGGAGATGGGGGGAGATGATGGGGGAGATGGGGTGGGGATGGGGGGGGGGGAGATGGGGGAAGATGGGGGGGGGAGAAGGGAGGGGAGATGGCAGGAGATGGGGGGAGATGATGGGGGAGATGGGGTGGGGATGGGGGGGAGATGGGGGGAGATGGGGGGAGATGATGGGGGAGATGGGGTGGGGATGGGGTGGGAGATGGGGGGAGATGGGGGGAGATGGGGGTGGGAGATGGGGGAGATGGGGGTGGGGATGGGGGGGAGATGGGGGGAGATGGGGGGAGATGATGGGGGAGATGGGGTGGGGATGGGGGGGGGAGATGGGGGAGATGGGGTGGGGATGGGGGGGGGGAGATGGAGGAAGATGGGGGGGGAGAAGGGAGGGGAGATGGCGGGAGATGGGGGGAGATGATGGGGGAGATGGGGTGGGGATGGGGGGGAGATGGGGGGAGATGGGGGGAGATGATGGGGGAGATGGGGTGGGGATGGGGGGGGGGAGATGGGGGAAGATGGGGGGGGGGGAGAAGGGAGGGGAGATGGCAGGAGATGGGGGGAGATGATGGGGGAGATGGGGTGGGGATGGGGGGGAGATGGGGGGAGATGGGGGAGATGATGGGGGAGATGGGGTGGGGATGGGGGGGGGAGATGGGGGGAGATGGGGGGAGATGGGGGGGGGGGAGATGGGGGAAGATGGGGGGGGGAGAAGGGAGGGGAGATGGCAGGAGATGGGGGGAGATGATGGGGGAGATGGGGTGGGGATGGGGGGGAGATGGGGGGAGATGGGGGGAGATGATGGGGGAGATGGGGTGGGGATGGGGTGGGAGATGGGGGGAGATGGGGGGGAGATGGGGGTGGGAGATGGGGGAGATGGGGTGGGGATGGGGGGGAGATGGGGGGAGATGGGGGGAGATGATGGGGGAGATGGGGTGGGGATGGGGGGGGGAGATGGGGGAGATGGGGTGGGGATGGGGGGGGGGAGATGGAGGAAGATGGGGGGGGAGAAGGGAGGGGAGATGGCGGGAGATGGGGGGAGATGATGGGGGAGATGGGGTGGGGATGGGGGGGAGATGGGGGGAGATGGGGGGAGATGATGGGGGAGATGGGGTGGGGATGGGGGGGGGGAGATGGGGGAAGATGGGGGGGGGGGAGAAGGGAGGGGAGATGGCAGGAGATGGGGGGAGATGATGGGGGAGATGGGGTGGGGGATGGGGGGGAGATGGGGGGAGATGGGGGGAGATGATGGGGGAGATGGGGTGGGGATGGGGGGGGAGAAGGGAGGGGAGATGGCAGGAGATGGGGGGAGATGATGGAAGAGATGGGGTGGGGATGGGGGGGAGATGGGGGGAGATGGGGGGAGATGATGGGGGAGATGGGGTGGGGATGGGGGGGGGAGATGGGGGGAGATGGGGGGAGATGGGGGGGGGGAGATGGGGGAGATGGGGTGGGGATGGGGGGGAGATGGGGGGAGATGGGGGGAGATGATGGGGGAGATGGGGTGGGGATGGGGGGGGGAGATGGGGGAGATGGGGTGGGGATGGGGGGGGGGAGATGGAGGAAGATGGGGGGGGGAGAAGGGAGGGGAGATGGGGGGAGATGGGGGGAGATGATGGGGAGATGGGGTGGGGATGGGGGGGGGGAGATGGGGGAAGATGGGGGGGGGAGAAGGGAGGGGAGATGGCAGGAGATGGGGGGAGATGATGGGGGAGATGGGGTGGGGATGGGGGGGAGATGGGGGAGATGGGGGGAGATGATGGGGGAGATGGGGTGGGGATGGGGGGGGGGAGATGGGGGAAGATGGGGGGGGGAGAAGGGAGGGGAGATGGCAGGAGATGGGGGGAGATGATGGGGGAGATGGGGTGGGGATGGGGGGGAGATGGGGGGAGATGGGGTGGGGATGGGGGGGAGATGATGGGGGAGATGGGGTGGGGATGGGGGGGGGAGATGGGGGAAGATGGGGGGGGGAGAAGGGAGGGAGATGGCAGGAGATGGGGGGAGATGATGGGGGAGATGGGGGTGGGGATGGGGGGGAGATGGGGGGAGATGGGGGAGATGATGGGGGAGATGGGGTGGGGATGGGGGGGGGGAGATGGGGGAAGATGGGGGGGGAGAAGGGAGGGGAGATGGCAGGAGATGGGGGGAGATGATGGGGGAGATGGGGTGGGGATGGGGGGGAGATGGGGGGGAGATGGGGTGGGGATGGGGGGGGGAGATGGGGAGATGGGGTGGGATGGGGGGGGGGAGATGGAGGAAGATGGGGGGGGGAGAAGGGAGGGGAGATGGCGGGAGATGGGGGGAGTTGAGGGGGAGATGGGGTGGGGATGGGGGGGGAGATGGGGGGAGTTGGGGGGAGTTGTGGGGGAGTGGGGTGGGGTGGGGAGGGGGGAGTGGGGGGTAGATGGGGGGGGGGAGAAGGGAGGGGTGATGGCAGGTGTGGGGGGGTGATGGTGGGGGGTGTTGGGGTGGGGGTGGGGGGGGTGATGGGGGGAGATGGGGGGGTGTGGTGGGGGAGATGGGGGGGGGTTGGGGGGGGAGTGGGGGGTGTGGGGGGTGTGGGGGGTGGGTGTGGGGGGGGAGTGGGGGTGGGGTTGGGGGGGTGTGGGGGGGAGTGGGGGGGTGTTGAGGGGGTGTGGGGTGGGGTGGGGGGGGGGTGTGGGGGAGGGTGAAGGAGGGAGATGGGGGGGTGGGGGGGGGAGATGGGTGGTTGTGGGGGGGGGTGTTGGGAGGGGTGTGGGAGGGTGATGGGGGGTGTGATGGGGGAGTGGGGGGGGGTGGGGGGGAGTGGGGGGGAGATGGGGGAGTTGATGGGGGGTGATGGGGGGGGGTGGGGGGGGGGTGTGGGGGTTGTGGGGGGGGGGGGTGTTGGGTGGGGTGTGGGATGGTGTGGGGGGGAGTGGTGGGGGGTGTGGGGGGGGGTGGGGGGGGTGTGGGGGGGTGTGGGGGGGTGTGGTGGGGGGTGTGGGGGGGGGGTGGGGGGGGGGGTGTGGGGGGGTGTGGGGGGGTGTGGGGGGTGAGAGAGAAGGGGAAGAAGACAGAAGGGGGAGGAAAAATGAGGAAAATGAGAAATGAAAAAAATGAGAAAAAATGAGAAAAAATGAGAA